>NC_088214.1:36849161-37089161 GCF_036934945.1 Oncorhynchus masou masou | reverse complement strand
CTGCTTTATAAAATCACAGAAAATACTCATTTGAAAGACAGAAATCATAGCAAAACGTTTAATTGTCAGTACTGTAAATGTAAAGTGATTAAGGGAATACCAGATACATTCACACTATTTCCATATACATTTTAAAGCATTCTCACACATCTTTTTATATTTATCAGATTATTCAAACTTCTGATTTTAAAGTTGAAATACTTAACACTGGACAACACTATTTAAAAGAAAGAAACATAGAATGTTAAAGGTTTTAGGTAGAACCCTTTGTCTTACAATGAACCGTTGTTTATCACAAAGGGATCTTGAGACGAAAACAGTTCTTGGTGGAACCCTATTCCTCAGCAAATAACCCTTTTTTCTAAGTGTGCTCACTGAAAATGACTTTTGCTCAAGGAGGAGACGACACTGAGCATAGTTCTCTGTTGTGCTGTGTTGATCTACGTTAGGCACACACTTAAGACAAGCTTAACCCACTCAAATCCCAACCTTAACCATTAGAAGAAACAACCCAAACTGTCCTTATATCATAATCTAAGAGGAACATCCCCCTTTGACCTTTTCCCAATGTCTGTCATCCACTTACAGTCTGTCCTGAGCTCAGTGGAGACAACAGATTGGGGCAGGGGGTTGGATTGACAGTGGTACCTGAGTCAGCCATGAGGCGGAAGCTGGACATGTCGGGACTGACGGACGATGAGGCAGAGCACGTTCTACAAGTGGTGCAGCGGGACATGAAGCTCCGGAAGAAAGAGGACGAGCGCCTCAGGTAAGTTTGGACCTTTGGACCATAGAGTTGGACGGAGGCACACTTGCCACAAAGCCTGTTTTAGCATGGGGTAGTGCCATTGAAGGCTTTCAATATTATAAAGTAATCAACTTGTTGGGACTTGCTATGGGATATGGAGGATCACAGATTTCCATCTAGGTCAAAACAAATCACACTGTATTTGTCACATGCTTCGTAAACAACAGGTGTAGACTAACAGTGAAATGCTGATTTACTGGTCCTTCCCAACAACGCAGAGAGAAAAAAATAGAATAATAGAGAGTGCAAATCTGCCATCAAGGCAAAGGGTGGCAATTTTGAAGAATCTCAAATATAACATATATTTTGATTTGTTTAACACTTTTTTGGTTACCACATGATTCCATGTGTTATTTCATAGTTTTTATGTCTTCACTCTTATTCTACAATGTAGAAAAGAGTAAAAATAAAGAAAAAGCCTTGAATGAGTAGGTTTGTCCAAACTTTTGACTGGAACTTTAGGTATGTACATATACTGTAGGTAGGGATAAAGTGACTGGGAAACAAGATAGATAATTAACAGTAACAGCAGCGTATGTAATGAGTCAAAAGAGTTAGTGCAAAAAGGGTCAATACAGATAGTCCGGGTAGCTATTGGTTAACTATTTAACTAACTATTTAGCAGTCTTATGTCTTGGGGGTAGAAGCTCTTTAGGCTCCTGTTGGTTCCAGACTTGTTGTTTGCCGTGCGGTAGCAGAGAGAACAGTCTATGACATGGGTGGCTGGAGTCCAGGCATTGGATATCACAGGAGATTTCCCATCCTGCCTCTGGCCCACTGTGTCTCCAAAACAAGAGACAGGAAGAGCCTGCCCTTTCCTGTTTGACTATGACTCACCTCCTGCCTAAATCACCATGGAAACTGGTATACACCCAATCTCAAAACCCCAAGGGACCTGGGGAGATCTGAGAGGATTGGATGGGGATAATCAATATGGCCTATCAAGGGGGAAATAGAGTCATTACTGTACAGTACTATATTGCTTATACCCATCCAGTCATTACCAGTCCTTTCAGATTTGCATAACTAGGTAGGGGTGTATGAATTCAAATGACAGCTATTGAAGGTCCTTAGATACAAGCATCAACACCACAGTGTGCCGTTTGTGATAATTGGATACTAACTGAATGAAACTAAAAGGTGTCCTTGGTTGGTTCTGAATACCCACAATCACAATTAATTAAATGCATTCATGTACTGAGTTATGCTTGGTGAGGTAGTGAGCAGTGAGAAGCATTCTCACCTTTCCTTAGCCCTGCTGAGTGAGCCTTCAGAGGGTTAAAATAACATTAGTGTCACCACTTCTGTCTTCTCTCTCTATTATGCTCCAGAACCTTCAGGGACAGTTCTCTCTCTCTCTCTCTCTCGTTCGCTCTCTCTCTCTAATGCATGCTTATGTACAGGGTGAGATTGTATCTCTTTCCCTGTTGAAAACCACAGTGAGATATTCTGTCCTAATGGGCACAGAGTTGATCTAGCCTCGCAGAACCAGTCTGAGAGCTGTGTTAAAGTGGTGAGCTATCACGCAACCAGGCTGGTTCACGAGGCTGTTGTCGATTTAGTGGTAACTGAAACATGGGGATTTGGCCAAGATTATTAGATTGTTTTGGACTGAATCTTTGGTGTCTGGCCAGCATTCACTCGTGATCTATTGCAACATTCAGTGCAATAAGGTACGTGTCAACATTATGGAGATGTAGCTACCACGGAGGCTTGATCCACTTGACTAAGAGTAGTAGAGATGTGCTGGCCCTTACAACCTGGAATGTAGAAACCGCATAAGGAGTGTGTGCTCAGTCCTTGGAGACTCTAACTAGGCTTAGCTTAAGCTGAACCTTTTTTTCATTCCTCCTTGACTGATCTCGAGATAGTGGCAACTGACCAGAGGATGACCCGTTTGTAAAGACCAAGGCTTCACTTAGTTTATATCACAGCTGTACAACCTTCGCAAAACCAGCATACTCTTGTTGGCGGTCTTCACCGCTCTATCTTCTAACCAGGTTGGAAGGTTTGACCCTTCACTTCCCCAGTGATTAGGAAGTGAGTTTCGCTGCTGCTGCTGTGTTTGATTCTCGTAAACAGGGCAGGCGCTTACCATCAACTAATCTTGTTGTTTTCCATTTATGTCTGGATTTGTACAGTCAGGCTGGGGAGATTTGGCGAGCTTGATGGTGCAGTTTCTACACAGCACAACGCACTGCTGGTTTCTGAAGTGTGGCTTGATTAAATTTCAGCTGTATTCATCATCAGATTGATTATTATTCAGAATTTCCTCCTTGATTTAGAGGTAGTTTCAGAGATAAGACACTGGATGGTTTAGTTAGTGTCAGATCCTGTGATCCTGTTTTAATCAAATGCTGGTGATATACAGTACCAGTCACGCCCTGACCTTAGAGCTTTTTTGGTTTGGTCAAGGTGTGATTTGGGTGGGCATTCTATGTTCCTTTTTCTATGTTTTTGTATTTCTTTGTGTTGGCCGGGTATGGATCTCAATCAAGGACAGCTGTCTATCGTTGTCTCTGATTGGGAACCATACTTAACTTTTTCCCACAGGGTTTTTGTGGGTAGTTATCTTCTGTTTTGTGTTTCTGCACCTGACAGGACTGTTCCGGTTTCCGTTCATTCTCTGTGTTATTTTTGTTATTGAGTTGATTCAGTTGAATTAAAAGTATGAACATTTACCACGCTGCGCTTTGGTCCACACCTTCTTCAACAGACGATTGTTACAGTACCAGTCAAATGGTTGGACACACCTACTCATTCAAGGGTGTTTATTTATATTTACTATTTTCTACATTGTAGAATAAAAGTGAAGACACCAAAACTAGGAAATAACACATATGGAATCATGTAGTAACCAAACAAGTTTTAAACAATTCAAAATGTATTTTATATTTTAAGTAGCCACCCTTTGCCTTAATGACAGCTTTGTACACTTATACACCTGGCATTCTCATGACCATATTCATGAGGAATGATTTCCAACAGTCTTGAAGGAGTTCCCACATATGCTGAGCACTTGTTGGCTGATTTTCCTCCACTCTGTGGTCCAACTCATCCCAAAACATCTCAATTTGGTTGAGGTTGGATGATTGTGGATGCCAGGTCATCTGATGCAGCACTCCATCAATTCTTGGTTAAATAGCCGTTATGCAACCTGGAGGTGTGTTTTGGGTCCATTTGAAAAACAAATGATACTCCCACTAAGCTGATTATATCTCCCTCACTAACTTTAAGCATCAGCTGTCAGAGCAGCTACTGATCAATGCACCTGTACACAGGCCATCTGTAAATAGCCCACCCAACTAACTCATCCCCATATTGTTATTATTTTGCTCTTTTGCACCCCAGTATCTCTACTTGCATATCATCATCTGCACAGCTATCACTCCAGTGTTAATACTACATTGTAATTATTTCGCCACTATGGCCTATTAATTGCCTTACCTCCCTAATTTTACTACATTTGCACACACTGTATATAGATATTTCTATTGTGTTATTGACTGTATGGTTGTTTATCCCATGTGTAACTCTGTGTTGTTGTTTTTGTCACACTGCTTTGCTTTATCTTGGCCAGGTCGCAGTTGTAAATGAAAACTAGTTATCATCTGGCCTACCTGGTTAAATAAAGGTGAAATAAAATAAAATAAATATATAAGCGCAAACCAGATGGGATGGCATATCGCTGCAAAATGCTGTGGTAGCCATGCTGGTTAAGTGTGACTTGAATTCTAAATAAATCACAGACAATGTCACCAGCAAAGCACCCTCCATCACACCTCCTTCTCCATGCTTCACAGTGGGAACCACACATGCACAGATCATCCGTTCACCTACTCTGCGTCTCACAAAGACATGGCAGTTGGAACTAAAAATCTCAAATTTGGACTCATCAGATACAAAGGACAGATTTCCACCAGTCTAATGTTCATTGTTTCTTGGCCCAAGCAAGTCTCTTCTTTTTATTGGTGTCCTTTAGAAGTGGTTTCTTTGCAGAAAAAATTGACCATGAAGGCCTGATTCATGTAGTCTCCTCTGAACAGTTGATGTTGAGATGTGTCTGTTACTTGAACTCTATGAAGCATTTATTAGGGCTACAATCTGAGCTGCAGTTAACTCTAATAAATGTATCCTCTGCAGCAGAGATAACTCTGGGTCTTCTTTTCCTGTGACGGTCCTCATGAGAGCCAATTTCACAAAGCACTTGATGGTTTTTGGGACTGCACTTGAAGAAACTTTCAAAGTTCTTGAAATTTCCCTGATTAACGGACCTTCATGCAAGTAGCCTAGTGGTTAGAGTGTTGAACTAGTTACCGAAAGGCTGCAAGATTGAATCCCTGAGCTGATAAGGTAAAAATCTGTCATTCTGCCCCTGAACAAGGCAGGTTAACCCACTGTTCCTAAGCCGTCATTAAAAACAAGAATTTGTTCTAAACTGACTTGCCTAGTTAAATAAAGTTAGAAAAGTAATGATGGACTGTTGTTTCTCTTTGCTCATTTGAGCTGTACTTGCCATAATATGGACTTGGTCTTTTACCAAATAGGGATATCTTCTGTATACCACCCCTACCTTGTCACAACACAACTGATTGGCTCCAATGCATTAAGAAGGAAATAACATTGGCCAAAACGTTTAACAAGGCACAGCTGTTAATTGAAATGCATTCCAGGTGACTACCTCATGAAGCTGGTTGAGAGAATGCCAAGAGTTGTCATCAAGGCAAATGGTGGCTACTTTGGTGACTACATGATTCCATATGTGTTATTTCATAGTTTTGATGTCTTCTCTATTATTATACAATGTAGAAAATAGTAAAAAATAAAGAAAACCCATGAAATGAGTAGGTGTGTCCAAACTTTTGACTGTTACTTTAGTTACTGTCTATTAATGACACAATGGCTTAAAGACATTGAGCTATAATTTGTTAACTGCACACACACACACACACACACACACACACACACACACACACACACACACACACACACACACACACACACACACACACACACACACACACACACACACACACACACACACACACACACACACACACCACCCTTTTCAGTTGTTATTGCATCAAGAGGCTAAACTCTCATTCCTTGCAGCTAGTGTACCTTGGCTAAGGCTTTCTCTCTCTCGCTCTACCAGTAGCGTGCCGTGGTTCTGGGGCCTGGGCCTTCCGTGAAGTCCTACACAGTCCCACCAGAATTAATCCACCTCTTATTACCATCATTATGATGCCATGGCTCTAGACACTATACATTTAGACAGAAACGCAGTATAACCAGGCATTGCGTCACCTTGAAATTGACATCTTTAGTCAGAGAATTGCAGGGGAAGAGTACAATACCTTTTCATTGCGCGCTTGTTCGTTGAGCTGTAGATCCACTCGGGTGTCCCCAAAAGTTTTCAAAAGCACCATTGTTTGTAAGTGCCCAGCCGTACTTTGGTGTCTCGTTGCTGCCTTGGTTAGACAACTCAGGTTTGCAAAGCCAGTGTGGCTCCAAACACCAAATCGATCACTTGCAAATAATAGGCATTCCCAGCAGTACAGTTTGCAGTGCTTCTCGGAGCCTGTCTTTGTAGCGTCGGCTTTGTAGCGTCGGCGTCTACCTCTCCTGACAATGTCTAACTTTTCTTGAAAAGTTTGTCTTGAGAATGGGGTTATAATTATATCCTCGACCAAATCGATATCTTCTCCTTCCGCCATTGTGGGTTGAAAAAACTGTTTAGTAGTACGCAAATTAATTCTTTGATCAATCGTTGATCAATTTCAGTTTCCTAGTTTCCTAGTTGGTAATCCAAAAGACGTGCAGGCACTACACCTGCTAGCTGGCTCATGTGTAACACTGGAGCCAGCCAGCAGGCATACAATAGCCAACTCTAAAGCTGATTGGTTGACACTAAATTTTAATTTCCATTCACTTTAAGCTACAAGCGCCCACACTGTTGATTCTGAAGGCCTGAGGGCAGATTTTAGACCTCTGGCATCACATGATGGCTGAATATGATTGGATAAAATATCTAACATAAAGACCAGCCCTCCAAATCTCAACCTGGTGCTGGAAGCAGTGCAACCAAGAGGAACGCTATGAAATGAAGAGTGTAACTCTTACTCTGGGGAATAATTTAATACATATTTGTGGGAAAATATATTTAAAAAAATTATATTCTGATGATGTTTAGGCCAGCAGAGAAGGCCTTGCTGGCCCTGCTGGCCCACCACTGCGCTCTACCCATCTGTCCCCAAGTGCTTGCTCTATGAATCCTGCTTTTCCATTTCTACTTTGACATGCAGGAGCATCACACAATATCATATAGGGATGAGTGAGAGCCCGGAGGCACTGAAAGACACATCACACCCAGTGTGGTCTCAGAGATCCGAGTTAAGACGGAGAAACTATATAAACTCAGCAAAAAAAGAAATGTCCTCTCACTATCAACTGCGTTTATTTTCAGCAAACTTGTGTATATATTTGCATGAACATAACAGCATTCAACAACTGAGACATAAACTGAACAAGTTCCACAGACATGTAACTAACAGAAATGGAATAATGTGTCCCTGAACAAAGGGGGTGGGGGGTGTGGTTCAAAATCAAAGTAACCAGCTGCATCAAGTACTGCAGTGCATCTCCTCCTCATGGACTGCACCAGATTTGCCAGGTCTTGCTGTGAGATGTTACCCCACTCTTCCACCAAGGCACCTGCAAGTTCCTGGACATTTCTGGGGGGGATGGCCCGAGCCCTCACCCTCTGATTCAATAGGTCCCAGACATGCTCAATGGGATTGAGATCTGGGCTCTTTGCTGGCCATGGCAGAACACTGACATTCCTGTCTTGCAGGAAATTACGCACAGAACGAGCAGCAAGGCTGGTGGCATTGTCATGCTGGAGGGTCATGTCAGGATGAGCCTGCAGGAAGGGTACTGCATGATGGAGGAGCATGTCTTTCCTGTAATGCACAGTGTTGAGATTGCCTGCAATGACAACAAGCTCAGTCCGATGATGCTGTGACCCACCACCCAAGACCATGACGGACCCTCCACCTCCAAATCAATCCCGCTCCACGGTACAGGCCTCGGTGTAATGCCCATTCCTGGTGAGGCAAAACCGCGACTTGTCAGTGTAGAGCACTTTATGCCAGTCCTGTCTGGTCCAGCGATGGTGGGATTGTGCCCATAGGCGACATTGTTGCCGGTGATATCTGGTGAGGACCTGCCTTACAACAGGCCTACAAGCCCTCAGTTCAGCCTCTTTCAGCCTATTGCAGACAGTCTGAGGATTGATGGAGGGATTGTGCATTCCTGGTGTAACTCCGACAGTTGTTGTTGCCATCCTATACCTGTCCCGCAGGTGTGATGTTTGGATGTACCGATCCGGTGCAGGTGTTGTTACATGTGGTCTGCCACTGCAAGGACGATCAGCTGTCCTTACTGTCTCCCCGTAGCGCTGTCTTAAGCGTCTCGCAGTACGGACATTGCAATTTATTGCCCTGGCCACATTTTCAATCCTCATGCCTCCTTGCAGATGAGCAGGGATCCTGGGCATCTTTCTTTTGGTGTTTTTCAGAGTCAGTAGAAAGGCCTCTTTAGTGTCCTAAGTTTTCATAACTGTGACCTTAATTGCCTACCGTCTGTAAGCTGTTAGTGTCTTAACGACCGTTCCACAGGTGCATGTTCATTATTTTTTTATGGTTCATTGAACAAGCATGGGGAACAGTGTTCAAACCATTTTACAAATTATCTTTGAAAGACAGGGTCCTGAAAAAGTGACGTTTCTTTTTTTGCTGAGTTTCATGTTACCCAATACCACTGAGGTGTTGCCATTCTATTCTATTCTATTCTCTATTCTATTCTCACATTCCTGCAGTTCATACCCTGATGAAGACAGCTTGGCTGTCGAAACGTTGGTAATTAAATTTTTGCATCTGAGCTCCGAGAGTGTGCTGCTCTCTTTTATTTTCACATTCCTACAGTACCTGGTAAAAGTGTGCCAACAAGGTTGCCATGTTCTCAGAATATAAGATATTGATGTTCCAGACACGTTTTATGGGAACGTTGCAAGAACATTCATGTGTCCAGTTTTCTGAGAGTTCGGAGAATATTCCATCAATGTTCCATCAAACAGACACAGAACATGGTTGCCATGTTCTCAAATGATAAGATATTAATGTTCTAGACACGTTTCATGAGAACGTTGCAAGAACATTCCTGTCATTGGGATGGTCCCAAAGAAACATTCTATAAAAAAAATATTGTTTCATCATTATACATCACCCCATTACTGTGGCTGAGCCCATCAAGGCTCTGATTGGTGAACCACCGATCCATTCACAGCTCTTTGTTTGTTGGCAAGGTTAGGGACACTCATACACACACAAACAATGCTTTTAACATACTGTGTTTTCAGCTTACATATTTGACACACATGATTACATTTTGCATGTTCATTTATAAAGTTATTATTATTCCACATGTCCACCCCTGAGATTTGAATTGTACACGTACATATCCCAACCAGAAGCCATGGATACCAGGCAACATCCGCATCGAGCTGAAGGCTAGAGCTGTCGCTTTCAAGGAGCGGGACAAGTACGTTTATAAGAAATCCCGCTACCCCCTCAGGTGGACCATCAAACAGGCAAAGCGTGAATGCAGGATTAAGATTGAATCATACTACACCGGCTCTGATGCTCGTCGGATGTGGCAGGGCTTGAAAACTATTGCGGACTACAAAGGAAACCCAGCTGAGAGCTGCCCAAGACACGAGCCTACCAGGCGAGCTAAATGCCTTTTATGCTCGCTTCGAGGCAAGTAACACTGAAGCATGCATGAGAGCACCAGCTGTTCCGGACGACTGTGTGATAACGCTCTCGGTAGTCGATGTGAGCAAGACCTTTAAAACAGGACAACATTTTCAAAGCCGCAGAGCCAAACTGATTACCAGAACCTGTACTCAAAGCATGCGCAAACCAACTGGCAAGTGTCTTCACTGACATTTTAACCTCTCTCTGACCGAGTCTGTAATACCTACATGTTTCAAGCTGACCACCATAGTCACTGTGCCCAAGGAAGCGAAGGTAACCTGCCTAAATGTTTACTGCCCTGTAGCAATTACGTTGGTAGCCATGAAGTACATTGAAAGGCTGGTCATGGCTCACATCAACAGCATTATCCCGGATACCCTAGATCCACTCCAATTCGCATACCGTCCCAACAAATCCATAGATGATGCAATCTCATTTGCACTCCACACCGCCCTTTCCCACCTGGACAAAAGGAACACCAATGCCAGAATACTGTTCATTGACTACAGCTCAGCGTTCAATACCATAGCGCCACAAAGCTCATCACTTAGCCAAAACCCTGGGACTAAACACCTCCCTCTGCAACTGGTTTCTGAACTTCCTGACTGGCCTCCACAGGTGGTAAGGATAGTTAACAACATGTCTGCCATGCTGATCCTCAACACTGCGGCCCCTCAGGGGTGCGTGCTTAGTCGCCTCCTGTACTCCCTGTTCACCCACGACTGCATGGCAAAACATGACTCCAACACCATCATTACGTTTGCTGACGACACAACAGATTACAGACAACAATGAGGCTATAGGGAGGAGGTCAGAGGCCTGGCAGTGTGGTGTTAGGACAACAACCTCTCCCTCAATTTGAGCAAGACAAAGGAGCTGATCATGGACCACAGGAAAAGGCGGGCCTTAAAGGCCCCCATTGAGATCGATGGGGCTGTAGTGGAGCGGGTCGAGAGTTTCAACATCCTTGGTGTCCGCATCACCAACAAACTATCATGGTCCAAACACACCAAGACAGTCGTGAAGAGGGCATGACAACACCTTTTCCCCCTCAGGAGACTGAAATAATTTGGCCTGGGTCCCCAGATCCTAAAAAGGTTCTACATCTGCACCATTGAGAGTATCCTGAACGGTTGCATCACCGCCTGGTATGGTAACTTCTCAGCATCTGACCGTATGGTGCTACAGAGGGTAGTGTGTATGGCCCAGTACATCACTGTGGCTAAGCTTCCTGCCTCCAGGGCTTATATACTAGGCAGTGTCAGAGGAAGGCCCAAAAAATTGTCAGAGACTCCAGTCACCCAAATCATAAACTGTTCTTTCTGCTACCGCACGGCAAGCAGTACCAGAGCGCCAAATCTGGGACCAGAAGGCTCCTTAACAACTTCTAACCCCAAGCCATAAGACGGCTGAACAATTAATCAAATGGCCTCCCAGACTATTTACATTGACACCCCCCCCATTTGTTTTTATATTTTTATAAAAATATTCGTAACTCTTTTTTGAACTGCATTGTTGGTTAAGGGCTTGTAAGTAAGCATTTCACGGTAAGGTCTACACCTGTTGTATTCGGGAGCATGTGACAAAAGAAGTTGGGTTTGATTTTATTACATTTCTTTTGTCAGTTATCAGTTCATCATACTAGTCCCTCATCAATGAGAATGATTACATGCACACAATAATGTGATTATTGAGGATGGTCTGATTTAATATAATAGTTCAATTAAAATGTTTACATGCTTTGCAAGAAGAGTGATTCCCTAATAATACTGTTTACGTGGACACTTCTGAAATGAGGCTACCTGATGGCAGAAAAAAATCTGAAAAATCAAATCGCCAATCTACCACGGAGAACGTTATTTTTTGGAAGCATATTTGATTCTGACTTTGAACATAAAGTTTGTATGTGAAAACTACTTCTAAGATGCATACATTCAGTTGTTCCAGACACACTTCACACACACTAAAGAGGGCGGCTCACTTGGCTGGTGCTAGCACATGCACAGATCAAGTACACCTCTGGAACACCAATTAAGGTGTTTACATGTCCTAATAATTAAAAAGATTGCTAAAAAAAAGGTGTTTTAATCGGCATATGCTTACTTCCATTTTGACCGTGCACCGATTAAGAGTAAGGTAGTTCCTTTATTTCTTTAGGGATATGAATACCATGTATGTCCACTTCATCATCAGACCGTTTTATTGGTAAACTACACAGCATATAGTAAGTGTTGTATTTTTTTGCAACTTAATATGGAATATGGTATACTTATCCTAGGTGGGTTGTAATCCAGAGAGGTCAGAAACATGATCTAAATCATCTATGAGGCTGTGCAGGGATCCAGATTGCAGATTTAAGAGGAAACTCAATTAAGTCGTCCACATAAGATGACACCTTTGTTTTTAAGCCCTGGATTTCTAGCCTCTCTATATCATTGTTGGATTGGATTGTAATAGCTAACATTTTGATGGCCACAATAAATAGATACGCAGACAGTGTACAAACTTGTTTTACTCCTTCTGACAGTTTAATACTTTCTGAGAAGTAGCCAATTTTTACTATTTTACACCTGGAGTTCTATACATGACTTTAACCTATTGTATAAGAGATTCACCAAAATTAAAATAGTCCAAGCATTTACTGTATATATCAATTCTAGTCATACTTTATCAAAATTACTTTATCATACCTTTTCAAAATCTTCCATGATCTCACGATCGTCATGGGAAGTAGACCAAAGCGCAGTGTGGTGAGTGTACATTTCTTTTTATTCGCCAAAAAAAACAATAAACAATACAAAACGACCGCGAAGCTTAACAGGGCTATCGTGCCCCTAACAAAGAACCTCCCACAAAACCAACAGGGGAAAAGGCTGCCTAAGTATGATTACCAATCAGGCTCCGGACTGGGGACCGTCGCTGGAGGCTCCGGACTGGGGACCGTCGCTGGAGGCTCTGGACTGGGGACCGTCGCTGGAGGCCTGGTCCTTGGAGGAGGCACAGGATGGACCAGGCTGCGGAGACCTACTGGAGGCCTGGTCCTTGGAGGAGGCACCGGGCTGTCGGGGAGCACTGGAGATCTGGTGCGTATCCCTGGCACCACTCTTCCCGGCTGAATGCCCACTTTAGCCCGGCACCTTCAGAGCGCAGGCCCAGGTCGAACCGGGCTGTGGGGGGGCACTGGACATCTGGTGCTTGACACTTGCACCTCTCCTCTTGGCTGAATGCCAACTTTAGCCTGGTACGTGCGGGGAGCTGGAACAGGCTGCACTGGGTTCTCCTGGCGAACTGGGGATACCGGGTGTAGAGCTGGCGCAGGATAACCTGGGCCGAAGAGACGCACCGGAGACCAGGAGCACTGAGCCGGCACAATCCCTCCTGGCTGAATGCCAACTCTAGCACGGCAACTGCGGAGAGCTGGCATATAGCGCACCGGGCTATGAGAGCGCACTGGAGACACTGTGCGCTTTACCGCATAACCCGGTGCCTGGCCAGTATCACGCTCCTTATGGGAAGTTGGCTCAGGTCCCTACCCTGACTCTGCCAATCTCCCTGTGTGCCCCTTGGGGCTGCCTCTCATGCCTGCTACGATGACTTGCCTCCTCATATTGCCGCTGCTCCTCCTTCGCTGCCTCTATCTCCTCCTTTGGACGGCGATATTCCCCAGCCTGCCTCCAGGGTCCCTTACCGTCCAGGATCTCCTCCCATGTCCAGGAGTCCTCTTTACCACACTGCTTGGTCCTTTGGAGATGGGAAGTTCTGTCACGATCGTCATGGGAAGTAGACCAAAGTGCAGCGTGGTGAGCGTACATTTCTGCTGCCTAAGTATGATTCCCAATCAGACACAACGATAGACAGCTGTCTCTGATTGAGAACCATACCACAAAGAAATAGAAAACATAGAAAATCAGAACGTAGAATGCCCACCCAAATCACATCCTGACCAAACCAAAATAGAGACATAAAAAGGCTCTCTAAGGTCAGGGCGTGACACATGAATACCAGATCTGGTTTCCTAGATTAAAAGTGTTCTATTGTTTTAAGTACTTGTCTAATCTCAAATGTATCGATCATTTAAAATACCTGTCTAATCAGGATGAATAATATCCAACAACACCTTTGCTAGGATTTTTGCATCACAACACTGAAGTGTAAGGGGCCTCCAGTTTTTTAGATAGACTGCATCTTTATACTTACTACCTGGTTTCTTTTTCAGTCACAGTGAAATCAGAACTTCTCAAAACAAATCAAATCAAATGTATGTATAAAGCCCTTCTTACATAAGCTGATATCTCAATGTGCTGTACAGAAACCCAGCCTAAAACCCCAAACAGCAAGTAATGCAGGTGTAGAAGCACGGTGGCTAGGAAAATCTCCCAAGAAAGGCCAAAACCCAGGAAAAAACCTAGAGAGGAACCAGGCTATGAGGGGTGACCAGTCCTTCTCTGGCTGTGCCGGGTGGAGATTATAACAGAACATGGCCAAGATGTTCAAATGTTCATAGATGACCAACAGGGTCTAATAATAATAATCACAGTGGTTGTCGAGGGTGCAACAGGTCAGCACCTCATGAGTAAATGTCAGTTGATTTTTCGTAGCCGATCACATTCAGAGGATCTCTACCGCTCCTGTTGTCTCTAGAGAGTTGAAAAGAGAGAGAGTTGAAAAAGAGAGAGAGAGAGAGAGAGAGAGAGCGAGAGAGAGAGGCAGAGAGAAAGAGAGAACCTTCCTCCTAGGGGCGGCATGGAAGAGCACCAGTAAGCCAGTGACTCAGCCCCCGTAATAGGGTTAGAGGCAGAGATTCCCAGTGGAGAAAGGGGAACCGGCCAGGCAGAGACAACAAGGGCGGTTCGTTGCTCCAGTGCCTTTCTGTTCACCCTCCCACTCCTGGGCAAGACTACACTCAATCATAGGACCCACTGAAGAGATGAGTCTTTGATAAAGACTTAAAAGATGAGACCAAGTCTGAGTCTCTCACATGGGTTGGCAGGCAGACCATTCCATAAAAAATTAGCTCTATAGGAGAAAGCCCTGCCTCCAGCTGCCTCCAAAAATTCTAGGGACAATTAGGAGGCCTGCGTCTTGTGAGCGTAGCGTACGTGTAGGTATGTCATGCAGGACCAAATCGGAAAGATAGGTAGGAGCAAGCCCATGTAATGCTTTGTAGGTTAGCAGTAGAACCTTGAAATCTGCCCTTGCCTTAACAGGAAGCCAGTGTAGAGAGGCTAGTACTGGAGTAATATGATACATTTTTTGGGTTCTAGTCAAGATTCTAGCAGTCGTGTATAGCACTAACTGAAGTTTATTTAGTGCTTTATCTGGGTAGCCGGAAAGTAGAGCATTGCAGTAGTCTAACCTAGAAGTGACAAAAGCATGGATACATTTTTCTGCATAATTCTTGGACAGAAAGTTTCTGATTTTTGCACTGTTACGTAGATGGAAAAAGCTGTACTTGAATCAGACTTGATATGTTCGTCAAAAGAGAGATCAGGGTCCAGAGTAACGCCGAGGTCCTTCACAGTTTTATTTGAGACGACTGTACAACCATCAAAAATAATTGTCAGATTTAACAGAAGATCTCTTTGTTTCTTGGGACATAGAACAAGCATCTCTGTTTTGTCCAAGTTTAAAAGTAGAACATTTGCAGTCATCCACTTCCTTATGTCTGAAACACAGGCTACCAGCGAGGGCAATTTTGGGGCTTCACCATGTTTCATCGAAATGTAGAGCTGTGTGTCATCCGCACAGCAGTGAAAGTTAACATTATGTTTCCGAATGACATCACGAAGAGGTCAAATATATAGTGAAAACAATAGTGGTCCCAAAACGGAACCTTGCTGAGTACCTGATCGTTGACAACTTGTATAGGAGTGGTTAAAACATGCTAATAATGTATCATTGAGTAGACTATAAAAGGTTTAATATGGAAGGTTTAATATGAAAGTCGGCCATAATAACGGCCATCTTTAAATCAGGCGACCCTGCTGACGTGAGTAACTACAGGCCCATTAGTATACTACCTGTGGTGTCAAAGGTTGTTGAAAAGTGTGTAGCAGAACAACTGATCAACAACAGCCCCTTCACATTACACTCCATGCAGTTTGGCTTCAGAGCGAAACACTCCACAGAAACGGCCAACTGCTTTCTTCTGGAAAATGTGAAGTCCAAGATGGACAAAGGGGGTGCTGTTGGGGCTGTGTTTCTGGACCTAAGGAAGGCTTTTGATACTGTTAACCATGAGATTCTCATCACAAAATTGTCCAAGTTCAACTTTTCCCCTGATGCCTTGAGATGGATGAAATCATACCTTGAAGGCAGAACTCAGTGTGTCAGAGTGAGCAATGAGCTGTCGCCCACTCGTAGCTATGATGTGGGCGTGCCCCAAGGGTCAATACTGGGGCCCCTCCTGTTCAGCCTGTACATTAATGATCTGCCTTCTGTCTGTACTGGGTCTGAAGTTCAAATGTATGCAGATGATACAGTGATATATGTGCATGCAAAGAGCAAACAACAAGCTGCACAAGAACTCACTACTGTAATGGTCCAGGTTACAAAGTGGCTCAGTGACTCGTGTTTGCATCTCAATGTGAAAAAAACTGTTTGCATGTTCTTCACAAAGAGGGCAACAGATGCTACTGAGCCAGATGTCTATGTGTCAGGAGAGAAGCTCCAGGTGGTATCCGATTTTAAGTACCTTGGCATCATACTTGATTCCAACCTCTCTTTTAAAAAGCATGTGAAAAAGATAATTCAAATAACTAAATTCAACCTAGCTAATTTCCGATTTATACGAAATTGTTTGACTACAGAGGTAGCAAAACTGTACTTCAACTCTATGATACTCCCCCACTTAACATACTGCTTGACTAGTTGGGCCCAAGCTTGCTGTACAACATTAAAACCTATTCAGTCTGTCTACAAACAGGCTCTCAAAGTGCTTGATAGGAAGCCCAATAGCCATCATCATTGTCACATCCTTAGAAAGCATGAGCTCTTGAGTTGGGAAAATCTTGTGCAATACACCGACGCATGTCTTGTATTCAAGATCCTTAATGGCCTGGCTCCCCCTCCACTCAATATTTTTGTTAAACAGAAAACCCAGACATATGGCAGCAGATCCACAAGGTCTGCCATGAGAGGTGACTGTATAGTTCCCTTAAGGAAAAGCACCTTTAGTCAATCTGCTCTCTCTTCGAGAGCTTCCCATGTCTGGAATACACTGCCATCAAACACACATAACTGCACCACATATCACACTTTCACAAAATGCTTGAAGACATGGCTAAAGGTCAATCAGATTTGTGAACATGGTCCCTAGCTGTGTGTTGCCGCTTTCCATGTTGTCTGTTGTCTGTAGCTTGTGAGGTGTGGAAACACTTTGTTGCTTTTATGAATTTTGTCTTGCTGCTTTTTGTTCTACGTTGCTCTGTCTGTATGCTACGTCTTGCTTGTCCTATGTTGCTCTGTCTGTATGCTATGTCTTGCTTGTCCTATGTTGCTATGTCTTGCTTGTTCTATGTTGCTATTGTCTATATTGTAATTGTTTTTAATAACCTGCCCAGGGACTGCGTTTGAAAATTAGCCGGCTGGCTAAAACCGGCACTTTTACTGAAACGTTGATTAATGTGCACTGTCCCTGTAAAAATAAAAATAAACTCAAACTCAAACTCAAACTTCAACTGGTATGCCATCCAGCCCTGGAGTTTTCCCTGGAATAAATGCTTTAATTGCATCAAGAAGTTCCTCCTCTACAATTTGGCCCTTACACAAGTCTTCCTGTACAGCTGATAATTTTATACTATTATTTCCCCCAAAAAAATCCTAATAGATAACTTCAGTTGGTGGAAATCCCCCTCCCCCTCTCACTCCTCCTCTCTCCTCCTCATCCTCTCTTCCACGTAACCCCCCCCCCCTCCATCATCCTCCCTCAGTGAGCTGAAGCAGGAGCTTGATGAGGAGGGAAGTCGCTGCTCCCTCCTCTCCCGGCAGCATCGCTTCAACGAGCGCTGCTGCATCCGCTGCTGCTCTCCATTCACCTTCCTGGTTAACCCCAAACGCCCGTGTCTGGACTGCAAGTACAATGTCTGCAAGACCTGCCGCTCCTACAGCAAGAAGGACAAAGCCTGGGTCTGCTCTGCGTGTCAGAAAGGGAGGTCAGTGGGGATGGAGGAATGTGTGATTCTGTGTACAGGTATAAGCGGGGATGAAAGTAGGAGGAGGTGTCGTAGGATGGTGGATTGGAGATGAAATAGAAGACTGTCATAGAATTGTCCATGTGTGTGGGTGTGTCTATGTGTTTGGGTGTATCAATGTGTGTGGGTGTATCTATGTGTGTGCGCATTTTGTAGTTGCCTATTTGCCAATGGTGAATGACAGTGACAGTCTTCATCCGCTGTGTGAGATTGTGTTGAGCCTTCGACCTCAGTGACTAACATGTATTTAGTACTGGAGATGTCAGGTCGCCACACTGTCATAAACACATGTAATCTCCACAGTCTCCTCTCTCAGACGTCACTGTCTGTGACACCTGTACACCGCCTGTGTCAACTTAGTTTATATTCACTATGCAACATACTGTACATGCACACACACTGTCGCACCTCAACATGGCAACTACCACTCACACATTTACTAAGTTCATCACTCGTGTAGGACTAGAGACACACATTTACTAAGTTTATCACCTGTGTAGGCCTAGAGACACACATTTACTAGGTTTATCACCCGTGTAGGCCTAGAGACACACATTTACTAAGTTTATCACCCGTCTAGGCCTAGAGACACACATTTACTAAATTTAACACCCGTGTAGGCCTAGAGACACACATTTACTAAGTTTATCACCCGTCTAGGCCTAGAGAAACACATTTACTAAGTTTATCACCTGTGTAGGCCTAGAGACACATATTTTAAGCAAACGCAAAATAGGGTCATATAGTTATGACCCTATAAGTCTCTCTGACTTGAAGTGTTGCAGTTTGTTTGCTTTAGGTAACACTGATCTTTGGTAAAGGTTTTAACTAAAGCCACACTTCTCCCCATTGATTTGATATTTCGTTCTGTTCAAGACATATTGTGGTCATGCAGTACTGTTTATGGGCAAGCTACTATGTGCATATTAATGTTGACCAGTTAATTGAGCTTACCCTGGGTTGTCCAGTAATGGTTCGGTTAAATCACATCAGTCCACAGGGACCACAACCTCTGTGTTGTGTTGAAGCACTCATTAACCTCATTTATTATTCATGAGCCATGCTGCTTTGCATACAGTAAATATCTTAAGACACGCTCATCTAGAAATTGTAAATACTATGCCAATGGTTGGTCTCTTTTGTAATATTATAGCTTATGATATAGGCTCGTATTCGCACTGTGTATCAGACACTCATAAGTACCTTCAGAAAGTATTCATACCCCTTGACTTATTCCACATTTTGTTGTGTTACAGCCTGAATTCAAAATTTATTAAATATATTTTTTTGCCCATCTACACACCATACCCCATAATAACAAAGTAAATTTTTCTTGTTGTTGTAATTTTAGCAAATTGATTGAAAATAAAATACAGAAATATCTAATTTACATAAGTATTCACATCCCCGAATCAATACTTTGTAGAAGCACCTTTGGCAGCGAGTCTTTCTGGGTAAGTCTCTAAGAGCTTCCACACCTGGATTGTACAACATTTGTCCATTATTCTTATCAAAATTCTTCAAGCTTTGTCAAATTAGTTGTTGGTCATTGCTAGACGACCATTTTCAGGTCATGCCATAGATTTTCAAGTAGATTTAAGTAAACACTGTAACTCGGGAACATTCACTGTCATCTTGATAAGAAATTAAAGTGTAGATTTGGTTATTGAAAGGTGAATTAAGGTGAGTTAATCTCCCAGTGTCTGGTGGAAAGCAGACTGAACCAGATTTTCCTCTAGGATTTTGCCTGTGCTTAGCTCCATTCCGTTTCTTTTTTATCCTGAAAAACTCCCCAGTTCTTAACGATTACAAGCATACACATAACGTGATGCAGCCACGACTACGCTTGAAAATATGGAGAGTGGTACTCAGTAATGTGTTGTATTGTATTTGCCCCAAACATAACACTTTGTATTCAAGACAAAAAGTGAATTGCTTTGCCACATTTTTTGCAGTATTACTTTAGTGCCTTGTTGCAAACAGGATGCATGTTTTGGAATATTTTTATTCTATACAGGCTTTTCTTTTCACTCTGTCATTTAGGTTAGTATTGTGGAGTAACTACGATGTTGTTGATCCATCCTCAGTTTTCTCCTATCACAGCCATTAAACTCTGTAACTGTTTTAAAGTCACCATTGGCCTCATGGTGAAATCCCTGAACGATTTCCTTCCTCTCCGGCAACTGAGTTAGGAAGAACGCCTGTATCTTTGTAGTGACTGGGTGTATTTATACACCATCCAAAGTGTAATTAATAAATTCACCAAGCGCAAAGAGATTTTCAATGTCTGCTTTATTTGTGAGGCATTGGAAAAACTCCCTGGTCTTTGTGGTTGAATCTGTGTCTGAAATTCACTGCGTGATTGAGGGACCTTACAGATAATTGTATGTGTGTGGTACAGAGATGAGTTATTATTGGACACAGAGTGGGTCCATGCAACTTATTATGTGACTAGTTAAGCACATTTTTACTCCTGAACATATTTAGTATTGCAACAACAAAGGGGTTGAATGCTTATTCACTCAAGACATTTAACCTTTTCATTTTTCATAAAAAATGTACATTTCTAAAAACATGATTCTTCTTTGAAATTATGGGGCATTGTGTGTAGGCCTATGACAAACAATCTCAATTTAATCCACTTTAAAACCTCATCCTCACAATTGGCTACTGCACTCTGAAGATGTCGAACACTTCTGATTCTCTGTGGACCAACTGTATTAAATGCATCAACTGTGGCTGAAGTGGGTTGGTGCTCCTCCAGAACTCAATGCCTCTACATATGTACAGTACTACTTTAATTTGACCAGTTTCTCACAGCAGGAAAATATTACTTCAACAACAGGAAATGTGAATTATTATGTGGATTGTAATTCATGGACATTTTTGTAGGGGTTGGTAAATGCTTTGACATTTTTTAAAGTGGAAATTACAAACTTTAGAAGCCTTTTAAAATCTCAAATACATTACAATTTAAATTTCCTGCTGCACAGGAAAAATATCTGCGACAATCAAATTAATGCAGGTTAATGCATTTTGGCACCCAGAATTCATTCTTGCATGGTCTGCCCAGTAAGTCGATTTTGACTGTCATGAGAGACTAGCAGCTGCACTGCAGGTGGTGCTTTCATGTCTTAGTTAGTCTGTTCAACGAGGCAGGATGCAGAAGAACTGTGTAGGCTATGCTAGTTGCCCTGCATGACTTGTCCAGCATCTCTCTGGCCTTGTTTATACCTGGCGCTAACATGGGTTCTGTGTCCTGATCTTGTCCACATTCTGATTGTGCCCACATCTTCAGACGTGTCTACACATAGTACCAAAATGTGCCTCTTATCTGTCCTCTGTGTCCGCATTGTGAACAGATGTCCTGGTCCTACCCTGGCTAAATATGTGGTTGCTTCAAGTTGTGTATTTACGGTCTTCTGTTATCAGCTCCAATGTTAGTCCATTATAGCCTAGTTTGTTAAACAGCCTACATAAACAAAATGCCAAAATGTAAGGCTATCCCATATTGTTTTAATACATTGAACAGTCCACATTGTTCTAAGTAATTGCATGGCTTTAATATGGAAATATATTGTTAAACATAACATTCACACTTACAGTGCCTTGCGAAAGTATTCGGCCCCCTTGAACTTTGCGACCTTTTGCCACATTTCAGGCTTCAAACAAAAAGATATAAAACTGTATTTTTTTGTGAAGAATCAACAAGTGGGACACAATCATGAAGTGGAACGACATTTATTGGATATTTCAAACTTTTTTAACAAATCAAAAACTGAAAAATTGGGTGTGCAAAATCATTCAGCCCCCTTAAGTTAATACTTTGTAGCGCCACCTTTTGCTGCGATTACAGCTGTAAGTTGCTTGGGGTATGTCTCTATCAGTTTTGCACATCGAGAGACTGAAATTTTTTCCCATTCCTCCTTGCAAAACAGCTCGAGCTCAGTGAGGTTGGATGGAGAGCATTTGTGAACAGCAGTTTTCAGTTCTTTCCACAGATTCTCGATTGGATTCAGGTCTGGACTTTGACTTGGCCATTCTAACACCTGGATATGTTTATTTTTGAACCATTCCACTGTAGATTTTGCTTTATGTTTTGGATCATTGTCTTGTTGGAAGACAAATCTCCGTCCCAGTCTCAGGTCTTTTGCAGACTCCATCAGGTTTACTTCCAGAATGGTCCTGTATTTGGCTCCATCCATCTTCCCATCAATTTAACCATCTTCCCTGTCCCTGCTGAAGAAAGCAGGCCCAAACCATGATTCTGCCACCACCATGTTTGACAGTGGGGATAAGGTGTTCAGGGTGATGAGCTGTGTTGCTTTTACGCCAAACATAACGTTTTGCATTGTTGCCAAAAAGTTCAATTTTGGTTTCATCTGACCAGAGCACCTTCTTCCACATGTTTGGTGTGTCTCCCAGGTGGCTTGTGGCAAACTTTAAACGACACTTTTTATGGATATCTTTAAGAAATGGCTTTCTTCTTGCCACTCTTCCATAAAGGCCAGATTTGTGCAATATACGACTGATTGTTGTCCTATGGACAGAGTCTCCCACCTCAGCTGTAGATCTCTGCAGTTCATCCAGAGTGATCATGGGCCTCTTGGCTGCATCTCTGATCAGTCTTCTCCTTGTATGAGCTGAAAGTTTAGAGGGACGGCCAGGTCTTGGTAGATTTGCAGTGGTCTGATACTCCTTCCATTTCAATATTATCACTTGCACAGTGCTCCTTGGGATGTTTAAAGCTTGGGAAATCTTTTTGTATCCAAATCCGACTTTAAACTTCTTCACAACAGTATCTCGGACCTGCCTGGTGTGTTCCTTGTTCTTTATGATGCTCTCTGCGCTTTTAACGGACCTCTGAGACTATCACAGTGCAGGTGCATTTATACAGAGACTTGATTACACACAGGTGGATTGTATTTATCATCATTAGTCATTTAGGTCAACATTGGATCATTCAGAGATCCTCACTGAACTTCTGGAGAGAGTTTGCTGCACTGAAAGTAAAGGGGCTGAATAATTTTGCACGCCCAATTTTTCAGTTTTTGATTTGTTAAAAAAGTTTGAAATATCCAATAAATGTCGTTCCACTTCATGATTGTGTCCCACTTGTTGTTGATTCTTCACAAAAAATACAGTTTTATATCTTTATGTTTGAAGCCTGAAATGTGGCAAAAGGTCGCAAAGTTCAAGGGGGCCGAATACTTTCACAAGGCACTGTATCTCCTAACTTTTGCCCCACAAGGAGGCTCTATGACAGTAGCCTATTGCCACTTTCATGACTTATGGTTGGCCAACAACAACAACAAGCCCAGCTGCTTTTCACTCTCGTGAAAAGCAAAGAGCAGCAGTGTAAATTCTACACATTTTCTCTCTCTCTCTACTGCAGCAGTCGGGTTCGGATCTATATGGGTCCTTCTGGACAAGTCATTAAAATGACACATAACGAGACCTGTGACAATCATATTAGATCCGACCCAGCCCTGTGACATTATTTAGAATTCAGAATCCGGACCCTCTCGGGTGTTCGGGTACAACTGCATCCGTGAAGACCTCTGGCTGAGAGTATACATAGAAAAGCAGGCTTTTGGCTGAGAGTGTTCAAGAGACAATAGAGTCAACTGACAACTGACTGCCGACTGACTGATCGACAAAGAACTTTGCATCATAAATAAATACTCATTATTATTTGTATATCAGTCAGTGTGTCGTTGGTTGACAGTGTTCCGGAATTAGCATTCTTAATTCCATTCCTTTACTAGATTTGTGTGTATTGGGTATATGTTGTGTACTTGTTAGATATTGTTAGATATTACATATTACTGCACTGGGGCTAGAAGCACAAGCATTTCACTACATCTGTTAAACATGTGTACGTGACTAATAATTGGATTTGAGCAGGTCATTGGCAGGTCATTAACTGCGATTGTACAGGAGGAGACAGAAGGCCTGTAAACTCTGGACCAGCTGTTTCTAATGGCAGCCCTGTTCTGCCCAGCTGTTCCACTGTAGGATTTAGACCTGTGGACTTTTTACCTACATAGAATTAAGATGATTTCCCTGGCAGACAAGGTGTGTGTGGGTCTGTGTGTGATCTTGTTCTTCTATGCTCATGAGGACCTGAAATCCCCAAAAGGAGAGTAAAACAAATTAAAATTCTCCCTCGTTGGGGACATTTCTCAAGTCCCCACAAAGACAAAGGCTATTTTAAGCTTAGGGGTTAGGTTTAGGGGTTAGGGTTACAATTAGGGCTAGGTTTACAGTTAGGTGTTAAGGTTAGGTTTAAGGTTTGGGTTAGGTTTAGGGTTAGGGAAATAACCCTAACCCAGTGTCCTTTGGGGAGGAAATAGACAATCGATTCAAGGGAAATAAATATGTCTACAATCAGAGATCTCCTAACTAGAATAAGTTGGCAGACGTTCAACATAGTGAGATGAGGACAAGGGATGTGTGTGTGTGTGTGTGTGTTGGCCATGGTCCCCTTGATTCAGAGGTACAGTACATGTGGTCACACACGCAAAGCCCATACACATCCTACAAAGTTATGACTGTAGAGGTCACAGAATGCCTTAGCCCTTACCCAGAACAATGGAGCTAATGCAATCGTCCTAAAAGTTACCACCCACCCAAAAAATAGTCCCTGAATAGAATCTGTTTGAAATTCACTGCTCGACTGAGGGACCTTACAGATAATTGTTTGTGTGGTGTACAGAGATGAGGAAGTCGTTCAAAAATCATGTTAAACATTTTTATTGCACACAGAGTCCATGCAACTTATTATGTGACTTGCTAAGCACACTTGTACTCCTGAACTAATTTAGGCTTGCCATAACAAAGGGCTTGAAAACATATTGACTCAAGACATTTCATCTTTTCATTTATTTGTAAAATGTTCTAAATACATAATTCCACTTTGACATGATGGTGTATTGTGTGTAAGCCAGTGACAAAAACACAACATCAGGAAAAAAATCAAGGGGTGTGAATATTTTCCTGAAGCACTGTAATATCACCATATCTAATCAGTCCTCCTTTCTCTCTCCTCTCTGTTGTCATCGTGCCAGGCTTCTAAAGACCCAGTCCCTGGAGTGGTACTACAACAATGTAAAGTGTCGCTTCAAGAGGTTTGGTAGTGCCAAGGTGCTGAAGACACTATACAGAAAACACCTGGCGGAGCATGGGACGCTGGGAGAACTCACAGGTACTGGACTGGACAGTTTATTTTTTTTACTGCTGCCACTACTTTAATCGAACATTTGCGTCGACCGTACGAGTGCAGAGACCCTCTGCTTGTGTCAAATCTTCCAGCATCTTAGGGATGGATCAACATTTACAGAATGGTTACATGGAGGAAAATGGGGAGGGTCATGCTTTTTCAATTTCAGTCAATGGGAGGGTTTAGTATTTTTATAATCTAGTCCAGGGAAGGGTCATGTAATTTGTAATTGATAAAATGTCAATATTTCTTAGTGTTTTAGAATTAATTGCTTATTAAGCTATAAATAGATATGTGCCCGATGCCGTCCCTCATCTCTGATTCTCCGCTTAATATCAAATGTGCCTATAGGCTATTTAGTGTTGTCTCAAGTCAAATGATCCATAGCCTAGGCTACGAAGTGCATGCTCTGGGAAGCAAAGCACAGAGCAAAATGATATATTTATAAGATAGCTGCTGGGATGGTGTAAATACAACTGCATTACACACTGCAATGGATATTCCAACCCTGAGCCCCGGGCTGCTCTGCTCTTGCTGATCAAAACCCTTTTTGTGTGCTGCCATCCAATGATTGCGCCGTGTAAGCCTACAGTGGCAGTTCAGGAGGAGTGAAAAGCTTCATCCCAAAAAATTAGGCCTAGTCTAAAAAATATTGCACGTGGACTAGCCTATACTTTATGTTCTGTTCCGTTTGAGAAGGAAGAGCGCAAAGATGAGGTCAACTTTGATAGCTTTCTAATACAATAATTGATTTTATTAAAAACAATATTTTTTTTCTACCATGATGTATTTATCAGTTATTGACCTCTCAATAAGCCAGATTCAAGGAACGTTGTGCTGCTAAAACTTGACGCAGCAGCCACAGCACAATCAATCAGAAACGGACAGCTAATGTTGCTGAAAGTAGGCAAATTCGAGTAGGCAACCGTCTTCAGTTGAATTAAACTTTACTAACAACAACAGCCCAGAAAGCATCAGATAGATGGCCTACATATATGTTTTGCTCGCTCTGATGCTTTCTCCAGTGAGATAAATTCAGCCTCTTGTGAATTGAAGGAAAATTATGAAAAACAGAGAGACAAAATATAAAAAAATTATCTTTTTATTTAAAAAAGAAAGCCTGGCTTCCCTTGGCACCCATGAACACACGCTACTGTTTGTGCACACATTCAAATGGTGTATCTGCGCCGCTATGTGGACGTTTTAGGAGAAAATAACACATACATTTCACAGACTGGACGAGGGGTCACTGGCTTTGATCCTTTGACTCTGACTGATGTCACAGACAGACAGACAGACAGACAGACAGACAGACAGACAGACAGACAGACAGACAGACAGACAGACAGACAGACAGACAGACAGACAGACAGACAGACAGAGAGACAGACAGACAGACAGACAGACAGACAGACAGACAGACAGACAGACAGACAGACAGACAGACAGACAGACAGACAGACAGACAGACAGACAGACAGACAGACAGACAGACAGACAGACAGACAGACAGACAGACAGACAGACAGACAGACAGACAGACAGACAGACAGACAGACAGACAGACAGACAGACAGACAGACAGACAGACAGACAGACAGACAGACAGACAGACAGACAGACAGACAGACAGACAGACAGACAGACAGACAGACAGACAGACAGACAGACAGACAGACAGACAGACAGACAGACAGACAGACAGACAGACAGACAGACAGACAGACAGACAGACAGACAGACAGACAGACAGACAGACAGACAGACAGACAGACAGACAGACAGACAGACAGACAGACAGACAGACAGACAGACAGACAGACAGACAGACAGACAGACAGACAGACAGACAGACAGACAGACAGACAGACAGACAGACAGACAGACAGACAGACAGACAGACAGACAGACAGACAGACAGACAGACAGACAGACAGACAGACAGACAGACAGACAGACAGACAGACAGACAGACAGACAGACAGACAGACAGACAGACAGACAGACAGACAGACAGACAGACAGACAGACAGACAGACAGACAGACAGACAGACAGACAGACAGACAGACAGACAGACAGACAGACAGACAGACAGACAGACAGACAGACAGACAGACAGACAGACAGACAGACAGACAGACAGACAGACAGACAGACAGACAGACAGACAGACAGACAGACAGACAGACAGACAGACAGACAGACAGACAGACAGACAGACAGACAGACAGACAGACAGACAGACAGACAGACAGACAGACAGACAGACAGACAGACAGACAGACAGAGAGAGAGAGAGAGAGAGAGAGAGAGAGAGAGAGAGAGAGAGAGTGTGTGTGTGTGTGTGTGTGTGTGCGTCACTCAAGTTCACTGCCTTCCTCATTAAAAGGACTGGAAATGACCATATCCACTTCCCCAATCCATTTCTGAACTACATGAACACTGGGCACACGCAGTCCAGGGATAAGGTTGATAATGCCTCACACAAGACCCAGTAATGCAGTTACATAACAACAAATAACCTCAGCTTTATGTGCATATTTAGAGGACCTGAATAGAGCTCAAAGCAGAATGAGAATGTATGACTAGGGCTGTTATAGTGACTGTAATACTGCCACACCGACGGTCACCAGTCATGATGGCAGTCAAATTCCACTTCACATTAGTCATGGTAATTAGGTTTCTGCAATCTCTGATGCTACTCAGCACTCTATTAATGCAAATGTAATCGAAAATCTAATCAATGTCTTCTTGGGCCCATGTTGCCCAACATTTCAATAGATCATGCAATTGCGTGAGAAAACATGGCCGCTATTAAAAAGAGGAGGATCCCATCAGCTTTCTATAGGCTTACAATATTTATTTCTCAACTTTCCTAATATTAAGCACATTGCTTCTCTATACAACAGGAGTATAGCCTACCTGGCTGGCATGAAAATTAACCATTCGCTATTTAAGTGCATAGATGACATGTATTTTTCCGCTGCCCCTGTTTCGAGACAGGTGCATGATAATGGTCCATTCTAAATTCCAATCAAATTTCACACATATATTACTTAGTATATGTAAAGACAAGATTAAATCAAGGATAGTGTGATGTGTGATTGTGAATGATGCCAGGCTTAAGGGAAGAAATAGTGCATGTCTTTTTTTGCTACCTTTTTCAAATCATGTAGCCTAGCCCATAGGCCTATATGTTTTGATAAGGTGTGTATCACAACTGAAGTGGACAAATGAAACATGTGAGTTTCAAGTTTGGGGAAGATAATTTTCAACATAAAAATGCACCTTAATAATAAAAGCAATCGCAATCGCACAATCGTAATTGTGGTCACTTTTGAGAACTGTGTTTTCCTGCTAATGGAACATTTGCGCATATAGCTACTGATATATGCCAATTGCTACGCTTATACGGTGAAAGAAATATCCTAAAAGTTTATCAATATTCAAAGCTAAACATTCTGTTGCGTCAGGCTCATTGCTTAAAGTTTTTTTGGTGCTAGTGGTTGTATTAATTTGGCAGTTAGCGCATCCCACAACTGTCCCAGACTAACATGCGTTTACATTTTTTTCTTTTAAACCATCATCTTTGAAATGCAAAAGAATGGCCAAAATGTATTATTCCAGCCCAGGCGCAATTTAGATTTTGTACACTAGATGGCAGCAGTGTATGTGCAATGCTTTAGACAGATCCAATGAACCATTGCATTTCTGTTCAACATTTTGTATCAAGACTGCCCAAATGTGCCTAATTTGTTTATTAATACATTTTAAAGTTCATAACTGTGCTATCTCCTTAAAACAATAGCATGGTATTATTTCACTGTAATAGCTACTGTAAATTGGACAGTGCAGTTAGATTAACAATATATTAAGCTTTCTGGCAATATCAGATCTGTCTATATCCTGGGAAATGTTCTTGTTACTTACAACCTCATGCTAATCACATTAGCCTACGTTAGCTCAACCATCCCGCGGGGACCCACCAATCCAGTAGAGGTTTACACACATAACAGGAGACAATTATTTGAAACAGACAAAGTTGTCCAATGCCTTAAGTTTTCCAATACCCATTTTATTTTCCTGTTCACACCTTTTTGCTACATTGTGACCTACTGAACATGACCCATGCCCTGTGTGTTGTATCTTTTTGCAGAGGGTAGCACGTATGAGGAGAGCATCGGCAACGAGGGCAGCGTCTGTAGTGAAAACGCTTTCTACAGACAGAGTGAAGGTAGGCTTCTGGCTTTCCCCTTCTAAAGCATTTCATTTATTTACTGAAAGAACAGAGAAGGGGGCCGTAGGTAGCCTAGTGGTTAGAATGTTGGGATAGTAACTGAAAGGTTGCTGGTTTGAATCCCTGAGTCTACTAGGTGAAAAATCTGTTGATCTGCCCTTGAGCAAGGCACTTAACCCTGGTTGTTGTCCATAATGGCTGATCCCTGGCTGTGACCTCTCCGAGGTATCTCAAGGAGATATACAAAAATAACTATTTCCATTACATACTTGTGTATATTTGTTAACAAATATAAGCACCCCAATTATTATTATCATTTTGTTCATAAAATAACTTGCGGTTCCGGTGGCATGCATCATAAATGGTGGCTATCTCGTGGCTTTTCTTTTGCAAAATAACTATACATTTACTTATTTTCAAATTATTGTCAACATATAACATCACATTAAGGTGTGGGACGTTTACTGTATGGCAAGTAACAATAGCACGTCTAGGGGGAAAAGGTAAGGAACTTGTCTGTCTGCCCTGCATTAAAGACCAAAAATGGTTAAAGAACATTGTGATAACTAAAAATATATACCAGTTTCATTTAAGGACCAAAAAATTGACAGCTCTGCCATTTAAATTGCAAAATAGTTGGGAAGAGACTTGTACTGATTGTGTACTGATTCCATGGCACATGGTTTCTGAATTGACACGCAAAACAATGCCAGATTCAAAACTTTGAATTTTTCAATTTAAATTATTGTCCAAAATTCTTGCAACTAATAGAATGTTATATATATATGGGGGATACAATCTTCCCAGCTCTGCAGATTTTGCTGCAAGGAGGCAGAGTCATTAGATCATTTATTATATTATTATATATATATACTGTCCATATGTAGTTTGTTTTTGGTCACAGGTCCAGGAATGGCTGAAGACTTGCAAAATTTACCTAGAACTAGCGCTGAAGATAGCACTGGGTGATTTGAAAAGTCAAAGTCAATCGATCAATAATATAATAATTATTTTAGCAACATTTTTTATCTTTAATTTACAATCTGTAGAAACTATGAGAATAGAAAGGTTCAGTACTGTTGTACTGCACAGTTAAAAATATATGGCAAATAGAAATCCAAAATGGGATAGGTTGAATGGAGCTGAATGGGGGGACTAACAACAAGATAACCAATGTAAAACATTTGGGGTCTGGAAAATGTATATAGGTTCAGAACTTTTGTGAAATAGCACAGTTACAAATAGATATCAAACTGGATGAACATCAGAAATAGAGGAAGGACTAAAAACAAACAAAATATAACTATTGTAAAATAGATTGTGTCTGTAAAATATGGATAGTATGTATAAACTGAAGGTAGAAGCCGAAGTGTTATTGTTTATTAGTTTACTTCAATTGGGGGAAGGGTGGTAGGGTTTGGGGGAATAATAAAGGTATATTCTAAAACAAAGTGTATATACAGTGCCTTGCGAAAGTATTCGGCCCCCTTGAACTTTGCGACCTTTTGCCACATTTCAGGCTTCAAACATAACGATATAAAACTGTATTTTTTTGTGAAGAATCAACAACAAGTGGGACACAATCATGAAGTGGAACGACATATATTGGATATTTCAAACTTTTTTAACAAATCAAAAACTGAAAAATTGGGCATGCAAAATTATTCAGCCCCCTTAAGTTAATACTTTGTAGCGCCACCTTTTGCTGCGATTACAGCTGTAAGTTGCTTGGGGTATGTCTCTATCAGTTTTGCACATCGAGAGACTGAATTTTTTTCCCATGCCTCCTTGCAAAACAGCTCGAGCTCAGTGAGGATGGATGGAGAGCATTTGTGAACAGCAGTTTTCAGTTCTTTCCACAGATTCTCGATTGGATTCAGGTCTGGACTTTGACTTGGCCATTCTAACACCTGGATATTTTTATTTTTGAACCATTCCATTGTAGATTTTGCTTTATGTTTTGGATCATTGTCTTGTTGGAAGACAAATCTCCGTCCCAGTCTCAGGTCTTTTGCAGACTCCATCAGGTTTTCTTCCAGAATGGTCCTGTATTTGGCTCCAACCATCTTCCCTGTCCCTGCTGAAGAAAAGCAGGCCCAAACCATGATGCTGCCACCACAATGTTTGACAGTGGGGATGGTGTGTTCAGGGTGATGAGCTGTGTTGCTTTTATGCCACAAACATAACGTTTTGCATTGTTGCCAAAACGTTCAATTTTGGTTTCATCTGACCAGAGCACCTTCTTCCACATGTTTGGTGTGTCTCCCAGGTGGCTTGTGGCAAACTTTAAACAACACTTTTTATGGATATCTTTAAGAAATGGCTTTCTTCTTGCCACTCTTCCATAAAGGCCAGATTTGTGCAATATACGACTGATTGTTGTCCTATGGACAGAGTCTCCCACCTCAGCTGTAGATCTCTGCAGTTCATCCAGAGTGATCATGGGCCTCTTGGCTGCATCTCTGATCAGTCTTCTCCTTGTATGAGCTGAAAGTTTAGAGGGACGGCCAGGTCTTGGTAGATTTGTAGTGGTCTGATACTCCTTCCATTTCAATATTATCGCTTGCACAGTGCTCCTTGGGATGTTTAAAGTTTGGGAAATCTTTTTGTATCCAAATCCGGCTTTAAACTTCTTCACAACAGTATCTCGGACCTGCCTGGTGTGTTCCTTGTTCTTCATGATGCTCTCTGCGCTTTTAACGGACCTCTGAGACTATCACAGTGCAGGTGCATTTATACGGAGACTTGATTACACACAGGTGGATTGTATTTATCATCATTAGTCATTTAGGTCAACATTGGATCATTCAGAGATCCTCACTGAACTTCTGGAGAGAGTTTGCTGCACTGAAAGTAAAGGGGCTGAATAATTTTGCACGCCCAATTTTTCAGTTTTTGATTTGTTAAAAAAGTTTGAAATATCCAATAAATGTCGTTCCACTTCATGATTGTGTCGCACTTGTTGTTGATTCTTCACAAATGTTGTAAATGACTATTGTAGCTGGAAACGACAGATTGTTTTATCGAATATCTACATAGGCGTACAGAGGCCCATTATCAGCAACCATCACTCCGGTGTTCCAATGGCAAGTTGTGTTAGCTAATCCAAGTTTATCATATTAAAAGTCTAATTGATAATTAGAAAACCCTTTTGCAATTATGTTAGCACAGCTGAAAACTGTTGTTCTGATTAAAGAAGCAATAAAACTGGCCTTTAGACTAGTTGAGTATCTGGGGCATCAGCATTTAGGGTTCGATTACAGGCTCAAAATGGCCAGAAACAAAGAACTTTCTTCTGAAACTCGTCAGTCTATTCTTGTTCTTTAGAAATTAAGGCTATTCCATGCGAGAAATTGCCAAGAAACTGAAGATCTCGTACAAAACTGTATACTACCCCTTCACATAACAGTCCAAACTGGCTTTAACCAGAATAGAAAGAATGGGAGGCCCCGGTGCACAACTGAGCAAGGGGACAGAGAAAGGGCAGCTTCATTAAATATTACCCGCAAAACACCCGTCTCAAAGTCAACAGTAAAGAGGTGACTCTGGGATGCTGGCCTTCTAGGCAGAGTTGCAAAGAAAAAGCCATATCTCAGACTGGCCAATAAAAATAAAATATTAAAATGAGCAAAAGAACACAGACACCAGGACAGAGGAACTCTGCCTAGAAGGTCATCATCCCAGAGTCGCCTCTTCACTGTTGACATTGAGAGACTGGTATTTTGCGGGTACTATTTAATAAAGCTGCCAGTTAAGGACTTGTGAGGTGTCTGTTTCTCAAACTAGACACTAATGTACTTGTCCTCTTGCTCAGTTGTGCACCAGGGCCTCCCACTCTTTATATTCTGGTTATATTTTCCTGTAAAAATGTAACAAGTACTTTTGGGTGTCAAGGAAAATGTATTGAGTAAAAAGTACATTATTTTGTTTACAAATGTAGTGAAGTAAAAGTAGTTAAATATAAAATAGTAATGTACAGATATCACAAAAAACTACTTAGGTAGTACTTTCAAGTATTTTCACTTAAGTACTTTACACCACTGCCCAAATGCCTTCACACCAGTACATTAGCATACTTTATATACTGTTACACATGCACTTATCACATAGTATTCCATACAGTATTCCATACAAGTTAAGACCATGCAACCTGAGTTGAAACCAGAACATGTACAGTACATAAACAGATGCATGCGCCATATTTTTATGTGATGGACACTTGATACGATCACATGATATTGTATGTATTGTATTGTATGTCACAAAATTATATTATAGGTGATAGACAAGGTAGTTATATGCATACAATCAGGGATAAAGTGGCTGAGCAGCATGATAAAAAAAAATAGTAGCATCAACGTATATCGTGTGTGTTTTATAACATTTTATCATTTTAATAGAGCCACTGCAGATAGTGCTGATGACTGGTCCGCCCAAACCACGCATGAACAAGGGAATCTATATTCGGAGAGCATGTTGCTGTCCTGCCCTTGACTTTGGTGCAGGGCATGTGATGTCCATAGCCTCTTCATCACAAAATTACCTGATCTTGTCAAAAAGATAGTTTGTCTAGCTGTGTCCAGTCCAGGTGGCGCTTTACAGGCTGACCATTTATGGGAGGAAGGATGCAATGCAGCTGAAACTTGGTCCCGACAGTCCGAACGCTCCTTGGCAACAACACCAGGCTCCAGAGCATTGAAGCTGTAAAACAGGGAATAACAAAAAATCAGAAGACATTACAACCCTGCACAACATCAATTCACCTCCCAAGTTTAGATAAGAATAACCTCATACAATTTTTTTTTTGCTGGTACTGCTTGATCTGTAGAGAAGGCCTGAAGTACAGAGTCAGGTGTTGTTGCCAGCCATAGCTTTCCACCAGCACCGTACAATCCTCCAGTCCAACCAGCTGTGGGATGTTGACCCCTGTCACAGTGCTGTCCTTCACAACACCAGCAATCTCAGACAGTGTTCACTCTGGTCTTTCTGAAGCGCTGCTTGATGAGGCTGAAGCACCAGTCGGGGGCAAACTTGGTGTGGCCTGTGATCAGGAAGTGAAGGTCCAGACTGTGGTGGAGCTTGTGCATTGTCCGCCAGGCACAATACCAGAGCACAAACATGTTATTGTTTTGGCCAATGCAGTTATCATAATTTAGGTCCACGCGTGTTTTCCCAACTCCGTAGTTGGTGAAGAAATGGTGCATGTAGTTGATGACTGTGCCTTTGCTTGCTTGGGCCAGCTCTCTTTTTGATGACTGTATAACTGGTGGATTAGAGTCAGGCGTGTTCTACTGATTGATGCCGATTCCAGATACAAATATTTTTGCATTTTTATACGATAGATGAGTAATGGCATTCTGAGATATCACTACGCACAGTTCATACAAGGAATTTTCACTACTGTAGCTAGCCAGCCATCTAAATTCAGCTGGCTAGCTAACAGCAAGCTTTAACTAGCAATACAAACTGATTGTCATAGCATAGTTAACCAATAGGTAGGCTGGACACATTATATTTTTAACAACGTTCTTTTCCGATAAAAACTAGTTCATTGCATCCGCCGTGGAGCCCAGTTTCATAATATGACCATATTTCCCAGCTGCTTGCCATCGTTTTGAAGTAATCGCAAAAAAACAGGCCGTATTTTAGTGTATTTTTCACCCTGCCAGCTCCTATTAGTTCTATTGAGCACTGTGGCACCAACTCGCCTTCCGAAAGTTTTATTCCCAGTATATTGTTCAACGTCACAATGTCTGCTTTGCTATTGTTGGCAATTTGACCTGCTCATGTTGTTTTATAGTTAAAATGTATTTATGAGCTATAGATCTGTCATTCTCATTGAAAGCAAGTCTAAGAACTGGTAGATCTGTTTTATTTCTATGCTTCCCGTTCTTAAGTTTAATTTTTGCCTCTTTTACTCTCAGTTTTGTACACCAGCTTCAAACAGCTGAAAATACAATATGTTAGTTTATTATAAACGTATTTAGATGGTACAAACACTATGCTTGGTTTGCCACATAAAAACAGAAAAGTTGGCGAACTATTAGAATTTTTGATACGAGGAAATGGCAGAGCAATTTCTGCATATTGCACCTTTTAAGAACTCTCAAGAGGAAGGAAGCCACCTTGTTGGGAGCCCAAACCTGTCTCAATGGACTCAAAGGGGTATTGTATACCATGAACATAGGCAAATCACTTGGATAGGAAAGCATTCCAACTGAAGTCTATTTAAAATGTTGGAATCAATTAGGTCCACTATTAAATTATTAATACAGACGTTCTTAAATGTTAATTTGGGAGAGATGTGAACACGGCACTAATTTCGCTCTTATTAAATAAAAGGTAAGGATGCCACCCAGTGTTTTCACTATAGTCCTCTATCTTTGATAATCACAGATATTAAACTTTTATAAAATATTGGCGTCGCGTCTCGAGTCTCACATGCTGACTACACCAGGCTTGCGCGCATGTTGATTTTGTCCATCCACACCAGACTCGATCAGGACACCCAGGTTGAAATATCAAAACGAACTCTGAACCAACTATATTCATTGGGGGACTGGTCGAAAAGCATTAAACAGTCATGGCAATTTAGCTAGCTAGCTTGCTGTTGCTAGCTAATTTGTCCTGGGATACAAACATTGGGTTGTTATTTTACCTGAAATGCATAAGGTCCTCTACTCCGACAATTAATCCACAGATAATGAGTTAGTAATCTCTCCTCTTTCAGTCTTCTTCTTTGAACTTGATATGGCAGTTGACAACCAACTTTAATGTGCATTACTGCCTCCAACTGGACTGGAGTGTGGACCTCAGTTCATCTTTCAATCACCCATGTGGCTATATACTCCTAAAAAAACAATGAGGAGATGGGAGAGGCAGGACTTGCAGCGCATCAAGCCTCACAAATAGAAGCAAGTTCTACTTTACCGCCTGGCTACACAGACTCGTTGATGTGAGCAAGCAGTGTGGATGCAATGATTGAATAACATGTATGTGTAAATGTATTTTGCAACGCTCACGCACGCAATGCGGGCGGTATTGTCAGCATGTAATTTACCTAAATTAATCCACACGGTCCAAAGTGGGTTTGTTAAAAAGCGTTTAACCTCGGATAATCTCCATCGACTATATCATCAGAAACAACAGCTCTTTGGGCTGTATTATTTCTTGATGCAGAAAAAGCTTTTGATAGACTAGAATGGTCAGTCTTGGAACATATTGGAATTGACAACAATTTCAGTAATATGATTAAAATACCATATGCCAATTCCTCAGCAATGTTTTTTTTTTCAATAATAAGAACAAATTCTTATTTACTAAGACTGTAGGCCAAACCCTAACCCAGATGATGCTGGGCCAATTGTGCACTGTTTTATGGGATTCCCAATCATGGCCGGTTGTGATACAGCCTGTAATTGAACCAGGGTCTGTAGTGACACCTCTAACACTGACATGCCTTGCCTTAGACCGCTGCGCCACTCAAGGCAATATCTGCTCTGCTCCGTTCAGGATCACTAGAAGCAGCAGACTGAGGTCCAATTTCATCTCTGCTGTTCTTATTATCCATGGATCCCCTGGCCCAGGCAATTTGGCAAACGATTTAAATAACACAGATTTCTCTATATTCTACTGATCATTTAATTTCCTTATATGCAAATTATATTTCACTATATATATATATAGACACTGTATCTCAATTGTTCCCAAACGCATTGAAGATCATAGATAAATTCAGCTTTAATCTCAAGTTATAAAATGTATCTAACCAAATCAGCTCTTCTGCCTCTGAAGACCCCGATGGAGGACTCCCATTTTAAATATTTGGAAGTAGATATATTTCCTTCTTTAGATTAAACCATTGCCAAAAACTTTAACAGAACTCTCAAATCAATTCAGTCCGACATCAGTAGATGGAATAAAATCGCAGTTGCTTTCACTGGCTGAATATCTATATTCAAAATGAATATTGCCATGGCTGAATTTCTGTAGTTAAATGCATCCCATGGCTCCCCCTTCTGGCTATTGGGATAAAATTCATAGTGCGGTATAAAAATGTATATGGCAAGGTTAACGATCCCGGATACAATTTGTACATTTACAAAGAGGGAAAGACGTAGGAGGAACATATTTTACCAAACTTTCAGTTGTATTTCCAGGCTCTAGCATTTGGCCCCATCTTAAATTGTTCCAGACAGTATTATTCTGCGTCTTGGTTGAGTATATACAGATTGCCTCGGAAGAGGTGATCTTCACTGATCTATCCCTTAATGTAAATAACGATTTGGTGCTACTATTGCTCACACTTTCTATTTGGTGCAAAATTGAAAAACAATGTAACTGGGAATCAAAATGTCATGTCCGTACTCCAATATTTCACAACAATGCCTTGAGATCTGGAGGGCGTTCTTTTGCATCCCCCTAGTAGTGCAAATGTGGAATCCGAACCCTTACCGATATCATGGACAGTAATGGTTTGAGAACTTTCCAAGATTTGAAAAATACATTCACATTAGCAGGTAATTCCTTCTTTTTTTCTCCCATATTTACAACTTTGATTTATAAATAAATTATCTGGGCTCCAGAAAGGACTGATCTCTATAATGGATCAATGAATCGGGCTTACCCTCATTTTTTTTGTACATGTAACCCCCCTCTGAAAAATAACAATTACAAAAATAAATAAAAACAAAAAAAGTATTCCAAAAAGACAAACAAACCACTAGCAAGACAGACTACCCCCCTCTGCTGGCTGGTGAGTGTATAGCAAGACAGACTTTAATCTAAAGAAACCTCTTGGTTATGTCCCCATCCCTTTTCAGAGCACAGCATGGCAGAGACCCTGACGGTGGCACTGAGGGTGGCAGAGGAGGCCATCGACGAGGCCATCGCCAAGGCAGAGGGACACACCGACAGTCAGGTAACATATTCTGCAGGATGGAGTAAACATCTTATTGACTGTCTGGCTGACTTCGTTGTTGTTCTGACTAGGACAAGCAGAGCGAGGCAAGGTATCTGCGAGACCACAGAGAAGAGCTGATTGAGGAACTGGCCACAACCATTGTGCAGAAAGTACGTCCAATTTCATTTAATTTCAATTCATTTCAATACAATTTAATTCAACTCAGTTTATTTCATGCTAGATCATCCGGCGGAGGAAGAATCTAGCTGAGATGAAGCCAGACTATGACCTGGACTGGCTCCCCGACAACCAGAGTGGTGACCTGCCCTTGGCTTCAAGCTCCCCCAGCTGCAAGATCTCCCGCACCACATCAGCCCGCGCCAAGGCCTCTATATGGGTTAGTACGGAGTGTAAGGGAACTACCTAACGTGATCAGTAGCCTTGCCTAGGCTTTAGCTCAGAGGGCTAACTGCTGCATGCAGTCGGCCCAGGTTCAAAACCCAGTCTGTCACATAAGACCAGTACAGAATATATTTATATATACAGTATATACAGTGTGGCCTATGTTGATTATATTTACCTCTCTTTAGAGATTCAACTATTTCATTATTTGTATTTGTCTCAGCGGTCTCACTCTGCCTTCTCGCTGCTGGATGACAACGTTATGATGCAGTGCTCTGGGGTGTCCCAGGACTCTCAGCATGGGCTGAAAAAGGAGGGAGGAGCGGCAGGATTGGCCAACTGGAAGAGTGTTGACCGCCTGGACAACTCCAGTAAGACCCTGCTGGCCACCGCAACTCTGCTAGTCATTATTCACACGCACCATTACAACGGTCTTTCCACACACCTAGTTTAGTCATTTTCAAAATTACACTTTTTTTTCAATTATTTATTCGCTTGTCTTCCATGTCCTAGACAATTACAGTTTCAAGATACAATACAGTGGCTTCTGAAAGTATTCACCTGCCTTGGAATTATTCATATTGTGTTGCCTTACTTCCTGGAATTAAAATAGATTTTTTTGTATCATTTAACTTACACAACATGCCTACCACTTTGAAGATGAAAAATATTTTTCATTGTGAAACGAACGAGAAATAAGACAAAAAACAGAAAACTTGAGCGTGCATAACTATTCACCTCCCCAAAGTCTATAATTTGTAGAGCCATCCTTTGCAGCAATTACAGCTGCAAGTCTCTTGGGATATGTCCCTATAAGCCTGGCACATATAGCAACTGGGATTTTTACCCATTCTTCTAGGCAAAACTTCCCCAGCTGCTTCAAGTTGGATGGGTTCTGCTGATTTACAGCAATCTTTAAGTCATACCACAGATTCTCAATTAGATTGAGGTCTAGGCTTTGACTAGGCCATTCCAAGACATTTAAGTGTTTCCCCTTAAACCACTCAAGTATTGCTTTAGCAGTATGCTTACGGTCATTGTCCTGCTGGAAGGTGAACCTCCGTCCCAGTCTCAAATCTCTGGATGACTGAAACAGGTTTCCCTCAAGGATTTCCCTGCATTTAGCACCATCCATCATTCCTTCAATTCTGACCAGTTTCCCAGTCCCTGCCGATGAAAAACATCCCCACAGCATGATGCTGCCACCACCATGCTTCACTGTGGGGATGGTATTCTCGGGGTGATGAGAAGTGTCGGGTTTGCGCCAGACATAGCGTTTTTCTTGATGACCAAAAAGCTCAATTTTAGTCTCATCTGGCCAGAGTACCTTCTTCCATATTTTTGGGGAGTCTCCCACATGCCTTTTGGCTAACACCAAACGTGTTTGCTTATTTTTTTCTTTAAGCAATGGCTTTTTTTCTGGCCACTCTTCCGTAAAACCCAGCTATGTGGAGTGTACAGCTTAAAGTGGTCCTATGGACAGATACTCTAGCCTAAACTGTGAAGCTTTGCAGCTCCTTCAGGGTTATCTTTGGTCTCTTTGTTGCCTCTCTGATAAATGCCCTCCTTGCCTGGTCCGTGAGTTTTAGTGGGCGGCCCTCTCTTGGCAGGTTTGTTGTAGTGCCCTATTCTTTCCATTTTTTAATAATGAATTTAAATGGTGCTCCGTGGGATGTTCAAAGTTTTGGATATTGCTTAGTGGTGTTGCAGACTCTGGGGCCTTTCAGAACAGGTGTATATATACTGAGATTATGTGACAGATCATGTGACACTTAGATTGTACACAGGTGGACTTTATTTAACTAATTATGTGACTTCTGAAGGTAATTGGTTGCACCATATCTTATTTATGGGATTCACAGCAAAGGGGATGAATACATATGCACGCACCACTTTTCCATTTTTTTTTTCATTTCACTTCACCAATTTGGACTATTTTATGTATGTCCATTACATGAAATCCAAATAAAAATCCATTTAAATTACAGGTTGTAACGCAACAAAATTGGAAAAACGCCAAGGGGGATGAATACTTTTGCAAGGCACTGTACATTCATGCAACTTTGTACAGTTCAATAGGGGGACAACAAACAAACAGAATGGCCTATTATTGATGCACTGTCGTAAAAGACTGGTGGCTAAATGCATCCTCCCCTGTGTTTGTGTGTCTGTGTGTGTGTCTGCCTGCCTGTGTCTCTGTGTGTGTGTGTATGTGTGTGTGTGTGTGTGTGTGTGGCATCTGTCTACCCTGATGTGTGTGTGTCCGGAGGTGCGTCCTCAGTGCTGAAGAGCCCAGACGGGAACTGGATCGCCCAGCAGAGCACACAGCTGTCTCGGCCCAGCCTGCTAACCAAGAGGAAGTCACTGGTATTCAGCGTTTTGGAGAAGGAGTCCGGTGTGATCTCCGCCTACGATGAGATGGGCTCAGACGACGCCGAGGGGGGAGAGGGGGCCTGGGGCGCCGCCCTGCTGGAGATACGCAGGAAAATGACAAACGCCAACAACAACCAGGGGTCAGAGGCACCAGATTCTCAGGCCTCTGACGACCAGCAGCATAGCCTCCCCTCACCCTTGCTGGACCACCACGCCAGCACGGACACCCTCAACTCTGAATCTGAGGTAGAAGAAGATCAGATTCGAGGTCAAGAGCCGAAGTCCCGGAAGCCTCTGCTCGCCATCCTGAAGAGAAAGGTGCCTGTGGAGCACCGGTGCACCCCGTCTTCACGTCGGTCATCCCGCCCGGGCATCTTCGACGTGAACTTTAACCCTGAGGGGACGGAGGCTGAGAGCAGCGGGGCTGATGAGCTGGAGGAGGGGGGCAAAGTCAGGAGGACGCGAAGGAGGAAGAGGACTAAGAAGGATCAGGGGGAGGGAAGAGGAGAGGTAAAGCGAGACAGTCTGTCACTTTCACTTATGACCTCAATCACACTTATTCCCCTTATCATGTTGGACATCCATTTTATTTCTCTGATAGCTTCTATGTCTTCTATCTGCTGTTAACAGGAGTATAGCAGCATGCTACTGGATGCCCTGGCCAAGAAACTAAGTGTGAAAAAGACCAGCCAATCTGGCGCAGTCACCCCAGACACTCTGACTTTGGATGGAGGCTTGACCTCCAGGTCGCTGACCCCTGAACCCCGGGGTCCTGAGGGGGAGGCCCCCGGCTGCGGGGCCCCTAAGGGCCAGGGAGGAGGGACCATGGGAGTGACCATCAATCTTGAGCAGGAACTGACCATCAGACTGAGAGAGCTGGCCAGCCAAGTCGGCCTCGCACACCTCTCATCATCTGAGGATGAACTGGACAGATCGGGAGAGGACGAGGGAGGAAGGGAGGGAAGGGGAGAAGGAACTCAGGAGGAGGAGCGGTTATGGCATATAGAAATCGAGATGGAAGGAGGGAGAGCGGGAGAGGGTGAGGTGGAGAAGAGGACAAAAGAAAGGGAGGGAGATGGAGGAGGAGAGCTGAAGTCAACACTAATCAAGCTAGCTAGTCAGGTCAGAGGCACAGAATTCTCATCCACTGAAGATGAGTTGGACAGAGTGGGTAGGGTTGAGCGAGAATGGGAGAGAGAGCGGGTGGAGGAGAGGACAAAAAAGAGGGAGAGAGAAGGAAGAGAGGAGCACACCGTAAAGTTGCGTATGCTGGCTAGCCAAGTCACACATTTCTCATCAACAGAGGAAGAGCTTGACCGAGTGGGTGTCAGCGATGGAGAGATGGAGGAGCAGAGAGAAGGAGAGAGGGAGGGAGAGAAGGAAGAGCTGACATACGAACGGTGCAGACTGGCTAGACAGGTCAATGACGCGCAGTTGTCATCAACAGAGGACGAGCTGGATAGAGTGGGTCTCTATGATGAAGAGATGGAGAAAGGGAGGGAGGAGAGAGGAGGAGAAGGGGGTGGAGAGCGGGAGGAGACTGACGCTGAGGCACTGTGGGAGATGGAGGGAGATAAAGAGGAACTGACCTCCAAGTTGAGAGATCTGGCCAGTCTCGTTAGCGCGTCCCAATTCTCCTCTACGGAAGATGAACTGGATAGAGTGGGAAGGAACGAGGGAGAGAGGAAAGAGGGGAGAAAAGGAGACAGAATGAAGTTGTCCAATAGAGTGGCAGACTGGGTCAGAGAGAGATGTGGAGAGAAGGAGGGAAAGTGGCATGGAGAGAAATGGGGAGAGATGGAGGGAGAGAGGAGGAGGGTACAGGTGGAGAGGGTGAGAGAGAAGCCCTGGTACCTGGGGGAGATGGAGGTGGAAGGGAGGAGGATGAACAAGGAGAGGAGAGATAGCATCGGAGAACTAGACGTCAGACTCTTTGACTTTGAAGATGAAAGTGAGAAAGAGGGAGAGCTGCAAAGCGAAGAGATGGACACAAAGGTAGAGGAAGAGGGAGTCATGAAGGTACAGAGGATGATGGAGAGGATGTTTGAAGGAGGGAAGGAAGAAAAGAGGGCAGGGGAAGCAGAGAGAAAGGTGGAAGGAGGGATGGGAGAGGCAGAAGTGGTAGAAAGAGAGCGAGAAACAACAGAAAGTGTGGACACTGTGGAGGGAGAGGTGATGTTTGACAAAATAATCAGCAACCTAGAGCACACACTGGGTGGGTTGGAGGTAGAGATGGATGGAGAGATGGTGGCGAACCCCGAAAGAGAGGGGAGAGAAGAGGATAAGAACCAAACAAAGGTTGGAGAAAGCAAGTTTAAGAAAGAAGAAGAGATAGATGAATATCTAATTAATGAGATGCTAATGTCAGAACAGCTGTCAGACACGTTTGGCACTTTAGATAAGACTGGAGTCAAACCTCAAGAGAAGTCTGGAGGGAAGGAAAGAGAAAGGGACAGTTCAGATAAGACAGTAGAGTGTGTCGTAGAGCGAGGTGAGAAAGAGGCTCGAGAGAAAGATGAGCAGGCTGAAACAGAGACCCATAAAAGCATTCGACCACAGCATTTAGATGAGAGAATGGAACAAGTATCAGACCAGACAAAGAGCGAGACATCCCGAGACCTGGAAGAAGAGAGCAAGGGAGTAGAAAGAGGGGGATATGAAGGTGGGGAGGTAGAGGAGCAAACAAGCGAGAAGGAGATGGATTATTTTGGGGAAAGAGAAGGGGAGAATTTTGAGAAGAATACAGACGAGAAAGAAACTGAGAGCAACCGAACTAAGGACCCAGAAGAGAGCGCCCCCTGTGTTCAGGAGGAGATACTGTCTTCAGAGGAGATCCAGAATGTAAGAAACGAAAAGCACCTAGCTTTACCCATAGAGATGCCTAAATTGCTATGTAATTCTGTGGATCTACCCTTTCGACATTTCTAACCTCAAAGCAACTAACAGCTGTAACACTAACTCTGTGCTTGCTCCGCTATACCATACTACTTTCCCTTTCTTTCCCCCCCCTCTGTCCTCCCTCCCATTATTCTGTGTTAGAATAGTCATATCAATTAGGACCTAGAAAACACACTCCAGATCCTTTCCGCTTTGCTACAGCAGGTGCGATCACAAACTGATAACTTGACCGTGCTTTGGGCAACAGGGGTAGCGCTGTATGCAGTCAACCAGTCAAACACTCTTTCTTTCTCTTGACTCTTTGGCTCTTCTCTGCTTGTCTAAAACTGTTGTTCTCAAATGAATGGATGTGTTCCACACAGAGGCCGTAGGCTTTTAGGGATTGCATAAAACTTGTGTAAATCCAATTGCGTGTGTGCAGAGGTACTCGGCGATGTCACTGCGCAGTATCACCACTGAGGTGCTGACGGTGTTGAATGCGACAGAGGACCTACTCCAGGGGGTGGAAGAGGGTGACTACGCTTGTTCTCCTCCCTACACCCCTTCACTACCCCTCAACACTGACACCAAGAGGCTGGACGAACAGCTCAGCAGACTGGAGGAGAATGTAAGACCTGTCTGTCTTTGTGTCTGTATAACATTTAACACACAGTGCCCTTGGAAAGTATTCCGACCCCTTGACTTTTTTTCACATTTTGTTAGGTTACAGCCTTATTCTAATGTATTAAATTGTTTGTTTTTCCCCTGTCATCAATCTACACACAATATCCCATAATGACAAATCAAAAACACATTTTTGCAAATTTATTACAAATAAAAAACTGAAATATTACATTTACATAATTATTATGACCCTTTACTCAGTACTTTGTTGAAGCACCTTTGGCAGCCATTACAGCTTAGAGTCTTGGGTATGACGCTACAAGCTTGGCACACCTGTATTTGGGGAGTTTCTCCCATTCTTCTCTACAGATCCTCTCAACCACTGTCAGGTTGAATGGGGAGCGTTGCTGCAGAGCTATTTTCAGGTCTCTCCAGAAATGTTCGATCGGGTTCAAGTACGGGCTCTGGAGCATGTTTTGATCAAGGATCTCTCTGTACTTTGCTCCGTTAATCTTTACCTCGATCCTGACTAGTCTCCCAGTCTCTATCGTTGAAAAACATCCCTACAGCATGATGCTGCCACCACCATGCTTCACCATTGGGATGGTGCCAGGGTTCCTCCAGACGTGAAGCTTGTTTCTCATGGTCTGAGAGTCTTAAGGTAGCTTTTGGCAAACTCCAAGCGGGCTGTCATGTGCCTTTTACTCTACCATAAAGGACTGAGAATGCTACATAGATGGTTGTCCTTCTGGAAGGTTCTCCCATCTCCACAGAGGAACTCTAGAACTCTGTCAGAGTGACCATCGGGGGCTTTGTCACCTCCCTGACCAAGGCCCTTCTCTCCTGATTGCTCAGTTTGGCCAGGCGGACAGCTCTCGGAAGAGTCTTGGAAGTTCCAAACTTCTTCCATTTAAGAATGATGGAGGCCACTGTGTTCTTGGGGGACCTTCAATCCTGCAGACATTTTTGGTACCCTTCCCCAGATCTGTGCCTTGACACAATCCTTTCTTGGAGCTCTACGGACAATTCATTTGACCCCATGGCTTGGTTTTTGCTTTGACATTCACTGTCAACTGTGGGACCTTATATAGATAGATGTTTGCCTTTCCAAATCATATCCAATTAATTGAATTTACCAATGGAAACAGGATTCACCTAAGCTCAATTTCATGTCTTATCGCAAAAGGTCGGAATACTTATGTAAATAAGGTATTTTTTAAAATGTTTTTATAAATTAGCAAACTTTTTTTTAAAACTGTTTTGTCTTTGTCATTATGGAGTACTGTGTATAGATTGCTAAGGATTTTATATTTATTTAATCCATTTTAGAAGATTGCCGTTACGTCACAAAATCAAGGGTTCTGAATACTTTCCAAAGGCACTATATTTCACATTCCCTGTGGGTTCAAGAACACTGTGATGCTAACCTCTGTTAATGTTATAAAACTGAAATGCCAACAGTCAGTCTATCTGTACCAAATTCATTGTGCCATTCAGGTGTATGTGGCGGCGGGCACGGCATACGGCCTGGAGGCGGAGCTGGACGACCTGGAGGAGTGTGCCCGGGCCATCGGCAATTCCACCTCTGACCTGGAGCTGTCCTACCTGGAGGAGCAGGTGGCATCAGCTGCCGCCCAGGTGCATCAGTCTGACCTCCAGGTGTGTTCAAGTCTGGATGCCCTCTGTGTCTCATAGCTAGCTAGTTAGTGTCCAAAATGGCACCCTATTCTCTATGTAGTGCACGACTTTTGACCCGAGCCCTTTGTGGCATTTCAGACGCAGACTTTTGCTTTGGAAAAAAGGAGAAAGCGGGGGATTTTACCTCTGGTTTTACCTCGGGTATGATGACATTAGAACTAGAAAATTGTATGTTATTGTATGTTTGAATGTTGGTGATTGTCACATAATGAAACTAGAAAAAATAAAATGATTGAAAGAAAGACTTAGAAAGATGTCCATAATGTGGATATTTGCCTGAAAACATAAAAACACCATTGAATGTATATGTTTGTAAGTCCCTTTAAGTTGATCTGAGTGAGAGAATATTCATGTTAACGTTACGAACTTTGTTGTAGGTGTCGGACATTGCAGCCAGGATCACAGCTCTGAAGAATGCAGGTCTCAACGTGGTCCCACAGAACCGCTTCACTAAGCCCAAGAAACAGCCTAAGGTACTGGACCAGACCAGGTCACTTAGCACTAGGACCAGGAGTTTTACCTGGTCAGGTCATGTTGTCAGGAACAACTCCTGGCCCTACTTGTCACTCACTAGCAATTATAAACATATCTTGTGATTTTCGAACAACAACTTATCAAGTGTCACGTGACTCTCTGCAGCCACAAATGTTGGTCTCGTCACGGCAGAGAGGAGGCGACTACCTGCTCCACTCTTGAAGGGTTAGAGATATGTGACCAACCAGCTCAAATCGGTCTTATGAAGCACAATTTTACACTGGATTAAAGTAGAGACTCAGAGCTACAAAATGGTATATCTTACATTACAGTTGAGAACAGTAGGAAAGTCATTCTGCTTTGATCATTGATAAACTTGTAAACTCACTTTTGAGAAAATGGCCTTTGAATGTTTTGGTACTACTACTGGAGAGCTCCTCTTTGTCTACACCCATTCAGCATCGTTCACACCCTCTTAAGCTTTAGCCCCACCCATCTATTTAAGGATTAATCTGAGCATTCCGTGGAAACAACAGCAGCCAAGCACCCAAGCTAACTTGGTAACTACTTCCAGACACAAATGAGTGAACAGCTCACTTAACATTACTTGCCCTAGCAGAGCTGGTTAGGCTGTTATGTTATCCAGAGCGTTGGTGACTGCAACTGTGCTGTCAGATTGTCCGTTCGTTAATTCAGAGTGTTTCGCTCTTGGAGCATTCAGAGCGCAAATATGCAAGTAGCTAACCAACCAGGTTAGCTAGCTAACATTGGCTATAGCTAGCCAAGCAAATTACTCTGAGATACGAATAATAAGATCATACATGTAACGTTAGCTAGCCAGCTAGGTAAACAATGAACCATAATCCAGTCAAAAGTTTAGAAACAACTACTCATTCAAGGGTTTTCCTTTATTTTTCCTTTTTTTTTAACTACATTTTGTTCTATTGTAGAATAATAGAAGAGAGAGTGCCTTGAATTCTAAATAAATTACTGACAGTGTCACCAACAAAGCATCCTCACACCACCTCCTCCATGCTTCACGGTGGGAACCACACATGCGGAGATCATCCGTTCACCTACTCTGCATCTCACAATGACACGGTGGTTGGAACCACAAATCTCAAATTTGGACTCATCAGATCAAAGGGCAGATTTCCACCAGTCTAATGTCCTTTGCTCATGTTTTCTTCTTATTATTGTTGTCCTTTAGAAGTGGTTTCTTTGGAGCAATTCGACCATGAAGCCCGATTCAGGCAGTCTCATCTAAACAGTTGATGTTGAGATGTGTCTGTTACTTGAACTCTGAAGCATTTATTTAGGTTGCAATTTCTGAGGCTGTTAACTCTAATGAACTTGTCCTCTGCAGCAGAGGTATCTCTGGGTCTTCCTTTCCTGTGTCGGTCCTCATGAGAGACAGTTTCATCATAGCAAATTCCACAAATGAACTTTTAACAAGGCACATATGTTAATTGAAATGCATTCCAGGTAACTACCTGATGAAGCTGGTTGAGAGAATGCCAAGAGTGTGCAAATCTCTCATCAAGGCAAATGGTGGCTACTTTGAATAATCTCAAATATAAATATATTTAGATATGTTTAACACTTTTTTTGGTAACTACATGATGCCATAATCTACAATTTAGAAAATAGTAAAAATAAAAACCCTTGAATTAGCAGGTGTGTCCAAACTTTGGACTGGTACTGTGCGTGTTATATATATATATAACACACACACAGTACCAGTCCAAAGTTTGGACACACCTGCTAATTCAAGGGTTTTTATTTTTACTATTTTCTAAATTGTAGATTATGGCATATATATATATATATGCTGTATGCCATGATAGTCACACATGTACTACAAACACATTAGTTTCTGTATTCAATAGTGAGTGGTCTCATACTGTATATGTTCTGTATTTTGACCCACATACCTTATCTTTTTTCAGATAAAGAAACCTAAGCCAGACTGATCAGGCATGTTGACCCCTGTCATGACCTCTCGCTTCCCCTCACACCAGTGCTACCTGCCTTTAACCAACCACCAGGACAATGCCGAGTACAGACTGACAGTATTACCACTCATTTTGGCACTGTGGACATAGACGAGAGTTGTAGATTTTTTTTATAATGAGATTTTTAAAAATAGTACATACTTTATGTAAAAAAAAATGGATGAAGTTAAAAACAAAGATGGTTTCGTATAGAATATTTGTCGTAAATATCATGCTGTTGAGTGACATAATTTCTTTATTATTGGACCTTTTAACCAATCAGTAACCATATAGCCATATAAGGTAATGAAGAGAACGGACACAAACAAGCTGTGTTGCTCCTGGCTGAAAGCTGTGATTAATACTACTGATTGTTTTAACATGTTTTAACAGTTAAAGGTCAAATGTAGCCATTTTTATCTCAACGCAAAATAATTTCTGGGAAACATTTAAGTAGCTAACTGTGAATGTTTTTTACCATTTGAATTTAACACAAACAAAAATATCTTCTTAGCGAATAGCAATTTCTCAAGGACTGTGTGGTAGTGGAGAGGGGAAAACTGAAAACTAGCTGTTATTGGCAGCTGTTAATAACTAACTGACATTTACTATTGGTCTATTAACTAATTTACCACCTGGTGGTGCCACCAGGCAGGCCTAAACTCCATCCCACAAAAACAGGCAGAAATTGCAGGTGTTCTTTTTAAACAGCCTTTACCATTAAAGTGCATTATCATTATTTTCACAGTATTATCCCAACCTCAGTGTGGAAATGCATATAAAAATGCATATAAAAAACACAGGAAAAATCACTTTTTTGACTGCACTGGGCCTTTAACATGTCTAATAGTCTATCAATATTACGGAAACAATTATGGGAACAATTACATATGAGTTAGTTATTGCAAAAAGTGCCATATTACATCCTTAATCATCAATGATTTGTCTAATGTTAAGTATCTGTTGAATATGCGTAATACGTCATTTTGTATTTTCAGGTAAACAGAAAGTCCCACAATAAAGGGCTATGGTCGTTAGTTCTTTCTAACCTTGTACATTTGATGTTTGATTTTACATTGTAAATTATAGTGCACAATAAAATAATCAGTCAAGTAACTTGTGGCTTATCATTGTGCTCCTACAGACAGACCTTTCAATGTGAAGGCTAGCTACTTGTCTTCCACTATTACAAGTGTGGGAACAAAGTCATGAACTAAATAAAGCCTTTGAAGTAATCAATCTTGAGATTCATCCACACACAGAGCTTGCCTAACCCTTTAGGTTAAAGAGATGGGGAAAGACCTTTGTTTTGGTTTGGGTTTTTGAGAGTAGGAAGTGGCACCATCTGTGTTGATGGAGTCGGGGATCTGCACACAGGGCTTCTGGAGAAATAAAATCCATCTTTATGGAAACAAACATAACAGTTTATGTTCCAATGGGTTCTTCCTTTAACATCCACTTGTTTCGCTCAAGCAGTGCTCCTGCCTTTGTTTTCCATAGACATTCGACAGCATCCTACCTTCATCCCCTTCACTAAGGTATGCATTACAGTAAACATCACTTAATGACCGGAGAGGAATAGGTCAATTCATCTGTCCAGTTTAATTTATTTTGTGTCCAGTCCTCTGCAATCACAGCATTCTCACACAAATCAGAAATGTTACAAATGTCATGAAAATGACAATGGGTAAAGCATATTTACAGTAGAGAATCATTAGTACATTGTTCCAGCTTTTTCTGTCATTGTAGTTGAGTTCAGTCAACACTGCATAGGCATGAGACTCTCCTGTGGCACCGCCATTTCCATCTCCAGCAGGCTGTAGTAGTGTAGACCACCAGGAAAATAAAAACCTGGTCATCATGCTGATGACATTCTTAGTTTATATCGTTCATTGCTTTTTAAATCAACCTGGAGGTTGTCATATGCTGAATAAAAGGCCATTGAATAAATTCCTCGACACAGTTCTTCCACGGAAGAACTGAAGAAGGCCAAAGCGTGTTATTTTTTTCACAAACTTCAATTTGTCCTCCAAGTGTCTGAATTTGGTCTCACAAACTCCGTCTGTTCCTTCTATTCATGCACCTTCACTAGGCTGCGAGGTAGCGATAGCATACAATCTCATTTCCACAGTAGAAAGTTCCAGAAAGTACCAGTTTCTTACACCTTGGTTGGACTGCGAGGTAGCGGAAGCATACATTCTCCTTCCACAGTATAAAATACTAGTTCCTCCCCAAAGCCCCCTGAATGGTCAGGTCTGGTTAGTTCTGGTCAAATCCGGTTAGTTCCATTCAGCACTGGTCTGACACGAAGCGTATTCTCTGGTCGGGGTCATTGAAACTGTCCTTGCCATCCATGAAGCTCTCCCTGAGGTCTCGGTCAGAGATGATGAACCCTTGTTTGGGGTCGATGACCACCACACCATCCTTTTACAGCGCCCTGCGTACCACCTCGGGGTATTTTTTTATTTTTTATTTATTTATTTTTTACCTTTATTTTACTAGGCAAGTCAGTTAAGAACAAATTCTTATTTTCAATGACGGCCTAGGAACAGTGGGTTAACTGCCTGTTCAGGGGCAGAATGACAGATTTTGTACCTTGTCAGCTCGGCGATTTGAACTTGCAACCTTTCGGTTACTAGTCCAATGCTCTAACCACTAGGCTACACTGCCACCCCATATGCAGGGTTCCGCGAGCTCTGACGGGATGTCAGCTTTATAGCAGGGCTGCCTACCAGCCACCTCTGGGGGAAGCACAGAACTGAAAGGAGGTTTGTGCTCAAACAACTGTGTAAGAGAAGCATCCTTAAAATGTGTAACTACTCCATGTAGGCATAAACAATATCTGATGTTCTGTCAGATGAAGGTCCTAAATTTCACAAAGTGTTTAGCATAAATAAAATACAATTAGATGTGTTGTGGAGGGGGACAAGTTGGGACATTACCTAACATTATCGGAATGTTGAGTTTGCTGGGCTGCCGCTCAGATCTGGGTCAAAATAATATTGGCGTTCATTCAAGTACTTTTGGTGCTCTTGCTAATTGCTTGCCCAGCCTAATGGAACCAATGGAACAGTCCCAAAAGTGCACGCCCTGCCTATCGTGATCCTATGTATTATTCATTAGAATAAGATTGGCAACCACTTCTTTGTGTGATCTGAAAGAACAAAACAACATACAGATGGGTAAAGGATTTGTTTGGACACCTAGTGATCAATTCAAGGCAAGTCAGAGGGCTGCAGTCAATGTTCACACCAGAGCCACATATAGATGCATACCCTCACCATCACTACATCCTTGAGCAGCCAGAGCTAAACACAAACCTCAACACAACTCCCATTCTATACCTGTCTCCCTGGAGTGCGCACTCTTTTACTTCACATCATGGGTTTAGAAGCTTTGGATTGGCAAGCATGGACACATTTTTACACAAGTGGGATTTTCACACAATTTACAGTAAATCCACGAGGAGGAATATAACTAGTTCACGCTTTGGGGAGAATGCGTTTGGTCAGAAAGTGTGCCTGATATGTAGTGCTACTAACACACTGGAGGAGCACTGGTGAAGGGCAGGGCGGTGGAGACCATGGTGCTGGGTCTGGTTGCAGTAGTAGTGGTGGTGGTGGAGGTGGCGATCCGTTGTCTCACTGTGGTTGTCGTAGCAATCGGAGTGGTTGTAGTGTGAGTGAGAGTAACAATGTAAGGTGGCGTGGTGCGGGTGTAAACCATCTGAACTCAGCTCTGCCCCCCCGTGAAATCAAGACGGAGTGAATTAGTATCCAGTTTTGAATGAGTTTCCTTGAAGCAGAAGAAAACTAATGAACTTAATAGTGAATCGTTCAGCTCCTTTTCAGGGCAGCCTCCGTCTACCCAGTCCTGGCGATGTCTGTCGAAGCCACTGGAGCACCTGATTAGGAGAGAACAGCAACTATGAGAAAACACAGAGCTGATATGGGAGAGATAGGTTGGTCTTTTTTCTTTTGGGTTCTTCACAGCAACATTCCAGTGTATTTTCTACCTACAAATGGCAATAACCTTTACTTGGACTTCCCTATTTACCTCTGTAGTCCACTAAACGAGCTGCAGTTAAAGCCGATCTCAGAAGAGACAAAAGGACCACAGCTGGAGAACTGGACACACAATGAGACACTAAAGAAGAAGGCATTTCCAATAGAACAGCATCTCCTGAACCCTAGGCCAGAGCAATATTCATTAGAACACACTGGAGCAAAATGTTTTGCAAAGGAAAACTAAAATGTTTCTTATTGCACAAGTTCAACTAGTCCGCCCCGTTTCAGTCTGTTTTGTGCCAAATTAATACAGCCCTGGAGTACCCCGAAAATGTAACATTTTCGTTCCAACCCAGAACAAACAATAACCATATGGATCTTACTGTAAAGAGCTCGGCAGACTGACTTACTGGGCAGAGGAAGCACCTCGACCGCAGTGGAGTTGGAGCTCTTGGACTTAAGGATACCCACTTTGTGGTACTCATAGACAATCCTCCAGCGGACATCTGTCATAATGACTTAGGTGGTCAGACTGCGGTCTGGCATAGTGTTTTAATCATTTAACATTTACACTTAAGTCATTTAGCAGACGCTCTTATCCAGAGCGACTTACAAATTGGTGAATTCACCTTCTGACATCCAGTGGAACAGCCACTTTACAATAGTGCATCTAAATCATTTAAGGGGAGGGGTGAGAAGGATTACTTATCCTATCCTAGGTATTCCTTGAAGAGGTGGGGTTTCAGGTGTCTCCGGAAGGTGGTGATTGACTCCGCTGTCCTGGCGTTGTGAGGGAGTTTGTTCCACCATTGGGGGCCAGAGCAGCGAACAGTTTTGACTGGGCTGAGCGGGAACTGTACTTCCTCAGTGGTAGGGAGGCGAGCAGGCCAGAGGTGGATGAACGCAGTGCCCTTGTTTGGGTGTAGGGCCTGATCAGAGCCTGGAGGTACTGCGGTGCCGTTCCCCTCACAGCTCCGTAGGCAAGCACCATGGTCTTGTAGCGGATGCGAGCTTCAACTGGAAGCCAGTGGAGAGAGCGGAGGAGCGGGGTGACGTGAGAGAACTTGGGAAGGTTGAACACCAGACGGGCTGCGGCGTTCTGGATGAGTTGTAGGGGTTTAATGGCACAGGCAGGGAGCCCAGCCAACAGCGAGTTGCAGTAATCCAGACGGGAGATGACAAGTGACTGGATTAGGACCTGCGCCGCTTCCTGTGTGAGGCAGGGTCGTACTCTGCGGATGTTGTAGAGCATGAACCTACAGGAACGGGCCACCGCCATGATGTTGGTTGAGAACGACAGGGTGTTGTCCAGGATCACGCCAAGGTTCTTAGCGCTCTGGGAGGAGGACACAATGGAGTTGTCAACCGTGATGGCGAGATCATGGAACGGGCAGTCCTTCCCCGGGAGGAAGAGCAGCTCCGTCTTGCCGAGGTTCAGCTTGAGGTGGTGATCCGTCATCCACACTGATATGTCTGCCAGACATGCAGAGATGCGATTCGCCACCTGGTCATCAGAAGGGGTAAAGGAGAAGATTAATTGTGTGTCGTCTGCATAGCAATGATAGGAGAGACCATGTGAGGTTATGACAGAGCCAAGTGACTTGGTGTATAGCAAGAATAGGAGAGGGCCTAGAACAGAGCCCTGGGGGACACCAGTGGTGAGAGCGCGTGGCGAGGAGACAGATTCTCGCCACGCCACCTGGTAGGAGCGACCTGTCAGGTAGGACGCAATCCAAGCGTGGGCCGCGCCGGAGATGCCCAACTCGGAGAGGGTGGAGAGGAGGATCTGATGGTTCACAGTATCGAAGGCAGCCGATAGGTCTAGAAGGATGAGAGCAGAGGAGAGAGAGTTAGCTTTAGCAGTGCGGAGCGCCTCCGTGATACAGAGAAGAGCAGTCTCAGTTGAATGACTAGTCTTGAAACCTGACTGATTTGGATCAAGAAGGTCATTCTGAGAGAGATAGCGGGAGAGCTGGCCAAGGACGGCACGTTCAAGAGTTTTGGAGAGAAAAGAAAGAAGGGATACTGGTCTGTAGTTGTTGACATCGGAGGGATCGAGTGTAGGTTTTTTCAGAAGGGGTGCAACTCTCGCTCTCTTGAAGACGGAAGGGACGTAGCCAGCGGTCAGGGATGAGTTGATGAGCGAGGTGAGGTAAGGGAGAAGGTCTCCGGAAATGGTCTGGAGAAGAGAGGAGGGGATAGGGTCAAGTGGGCAGGTTGTTGGGCGGCCGGCCGTCACAAGAAGCGAGATTTCATTTGGAGAGAGAGGGGAGAAAGAGGTCAGAGCACAGGGTAGGGCAGTGTGAGCAGAACCAGCGGTGTCGTTTGACTTAGCAAACGAGGATCGGATGTCGTCGACCTTCTTTTCAAAATGGTTGACGAAGTCATCTGCAGAGAGGGAGGAGGGGGGAGGGGGAGGAGGATTCAGGAGGGAGGAGAAGGTGGCAAAGAGCTTCCTAGGGTTAGAGGCAGATGCTTGGAATTTAGAGTGGTAGAAAGTGGCTTTAGCAGCAGAGACAGAGGAGGAAAATGTAGAGAGGAGGGAGTGAAAGGATGCCAGGTCCGCAGGGAGGCGAGAGTTTTCCTCCATTTCCGCTCGGCTGCCCGGAGCTCTGTTCTGTGAGCTCGCAATGAGTCGTCGAGCCACGGAGCGGGAGGGGAGGACCGAGCCGGCCTGGAGGATAGGGGACATAGAGAGTCAAAGGATGCAGAAAGGGAAGAGAGGAGGGTTGAGGAGGCAGAATCAGGAGATAGGTTGGAGAAGGTATGAGCAGAGGGAAGAGATGATAGGATGGAAGAGGAGAGAGTAGCGGGGGAGAGAGAGCGAAGGTTGGGACGGCGCGATACCATCCGAGTAGGGGCAGTGTGGGAAGTGTTGGATGAGAGCGAGAGGGAAAAGGATACAAGGTAGTGGTCGGAGACTTGGAGGGGAGTTGCAATGAGGTTAGTGGAAGAACAGCATCTAGTAAAGATGAGGTCGAGCGTATTGCCTGCCTTGTGAGTAGGGGGGGAAGGTGAGAGGGTGAGGTCAAAAGAGGAGAGGAGTGGAAAGAAGGAGGCAGAGAGGAATGAGTCAAAGGTAGACGTGGGGAGGTTAAAGTCGCCCAGGACTGTGAGAGGTGAGCCGTCCTCAGGAAAGGAGCTTATCAAGGCATCAAGCTCATCAAGCTTAATCATAATGGAGGACCAGGGATGCAGGGAGAAGAGACAGTAGATTAGTAAAGTACGTTGATATTCACTGGGTGTCTGCTCAGTCTCATGAAGCACCACAAACTCGTCAGAGACGCCCACTCCGACTGGGTGGTTCACTGCACTGACCTTACTGATGTCAATAGGAACCTAAACACAAGAACAAGCACACCAAAGTCAGTCGATATGTATGACTGCCAGAGGGGAATTCACCTCCTTGTAGGCGAAGACGATGCTTCCGTCACTGTGCATAGAGGTCTGGAAGGTGAACCGGCACTGACTGACACTGTCGTGCAGGTGAACCTGGTCCCGCTGGACCACCAAGGCTGTGCCTAGTGGACAGACACACACAGAGACAGAGCTGGTTATAACCATATACTAGCACACCCAACCACACATGTAAGGTTCCAGGTTGTCCTTTTTTTTAGTACTGATGCAGCTGCACAGATGATAAGATCTCACAATGCATGGGTCCCATTATGCCTGGCGAAAACCAAACACTGCATTCCACAGTAAGAACCTCATACCAACGGTCAAGCATGGTGGTGGTGTGACGGTTTGAAGATGCTTTGCTGCCTCAGGACCTGGACGACTTGTTTTAATAGAAGGAACCATGAATTCTGCTCTGTATCAGATAATTCTACGGGAGAATGTCAGGCCATCCGTCTGCGAGCTGAAGCGCAGCTGGGTCATGCAAAATGACAATGATCCAAAACACGCAATCAAGTCTACATGAAAATGGCTAAAAAGCAATACATTTTATGTTTGAAATGGCTTAGTGAAAGTCCAGGCCTAATCCCAATTGAGATGTTGTAGCAGGACTTGAAAGGAGCAGTTCATGCTGGAAAACCCACACGTCGCTGAGTTAAAGCAGTTCTGCATGGAAGAGTGGGCCAAACATCAACCACAGTGACGTGAGAGACTGAACAACAATTACAGGAAGCATTTGGTCGGAGGTAATTGCAGCTAATGTGGCACAACCAGTTATTGAGTGTAAGGGGGCAACTACTTTTTCACACAGGGGCATTGAGTGCTACATAACTTTGTTTGTGAAATAAGTATCCCGTTGTTGTGTCATTTGTTCACTCAGGTTCCCATGATCTAATATTTTGGTTGAAGATCTCTGTTGACATTCTGTATAAACAGTAAGCAAAAGAACAGAACATTAGAAAGGGGGCAAATACTTTATCACGGTACTGTAAGTCAAATACTTAGACCATTAAATACTTCAGATCCACTTGATTGGTACAATGCGATGAACAGAATAAGCCCAATAACACTAACTCTGCCCACCTTCACATCCATCAAGCTAAATCAACCACACTTCCAAGTATTTAACATTATGTGTATATAAATGCAGGTCTGGAACTCTCCGGGAGGACGTAGCCCCTGCACGCCAGCACGGGAAACCCCTGAGGAGAGTGAAAGGTGCTCCATATGACATAGTGTTACTGGTCATTAAGTTTCATCCTACCAGTGTTTGAAAACCACGTGAGGGGTGACAATAGCATGTTGAATGTATTTTCAGAGGAGAGAGGGAAAGGCTCTCTCGTATTCTTCACACTAGCAGGCACAGCCAAAGGGGATGGTATACGGGCAGCTATGCCAGAGGAGGAGGGTGTGTTGTGATTGAGGTTGTGATTGAGGTCTCCTGTGGCCACCAGAACACTAAGTGTTATTGTGGTTTGGAGAAGACATAGAATACTTTCGAAGACCTCGGTTTCAATGGGAAATCAGCAGTTCAAACAAAAGTACTCTCCTCGCCATTGATTTGGTAAATAGTGATGGGACTGGAGAAATGTAACCACTCTCAAATTCATAGACAGAGCTATGGATCCAAGATCAACATGACAGTTGTAACCGTGTTTTGAGGCTACACAGTGTTTGTTTATTTCCAAACGAAGGAGTAAAAGAAGCTAATATCATAAAGCATTTGTAAAAAGTACAAAAATGTATGTAGTGATCGCAGACTGCCCCTTTAATGAGCTGCGACTGGCACTAATAGCAGTAATAGGTCTACATTTCAGCAAGGTGACATTTATGAAGCAGGTCCTCTTATCTTGCTAAGTTGTTTTATCTCCTGGTATCTTGGGAAAGTCCCTTGGGAAGTATTATTCTATTTTAATCTATGCCAGACAACTGTTTCCACTCTTTCATGATTCAGCATTGCAGCGATGTCGATTAATCACAACAATTGAGCCTGTTCTTTTATGGCCTAATGTTTACAGTAATTTCTTCGATATTTAAGCTATTTCTAAAAAGGTGAATAACTTGCCAAAACATCAAGGCTAGAAATCATAGTGCACAAGGCTGAGCGTTAAGAACAAAACACAGAGATAATTTGAGTATGATAATGACTTACCACTTGCAGGCTTTAATTCCACATGGCTTATTTTATACTGGCAAACAATCAATATTCCAGAGATAAAATTGAGTCTTCGACATTGTCAGTTCCTATGTCTGTTTTTTTTCTCCTTTTAAATCCCCAAATCACACTATCAAATAAAACACCCTGTTAGACAACTATTCATGCCCTCTGCACAAGGTCCTTTTGGTTCGAAGTCTCAAGGCTATACTAAAGGCTGTCTGCTTTTCAAACAAAAACCCGGAGCAAGGTATGCGATAAAAATTGAGTAGTTGAATCTTTAACGTAAAATACAAAACATATCAATAGCAATACTTCCTGTAAGAATCAAAAGTTGCTATATCTATTCTTCTTGGAAAGGTTGTGTGATCAGTTGATAGGAGCTAAGATCTAGAGCTAAGATCATACGTCTGATGACAATGAGTGTGATGCTGTTATTATCGTCACCCTCCTGCGTGGTAGAGACTGGAACCTGTCTATAAGCGCTGGAAACTCCATGTGCACACGTCCCAAAACAGTGAGTCCGTGGCCGTGCTGAGTACATAGGACCGTCTCTTTCTGTACTATTTTGTGTGTGTGTGTGTGTGTGTGAGATGGATCATACTGTACTTCCTCCCACAGCCAAACACAGGACCTCTTCACTATACTGTATCTCATTATTACTGAATGCCGCCCTTATACAGTTGTGTACTAGTGAGACATGGCATAATACTGTAGCTTTCAAGATGAAATAAAAGACATCAATATGTCAACTCTCGGTTACCCAGGTTACTACATTGGAGTTATCATAGAGAGTATTGTTGTTGTGATTCTGTATATTTCCCACTTGGTCTGTGGTGATGAATGAGAAACAGATATGGTTGTGCTTCTACTGCACCATTAACAGTAGCCACATGACAAATAAGCATCCGTTGACTAGACTAAGCAACACGCCACTGAATATCACACTGCCAAGGACTGTGTTCACCCTGGAAGTCTATACCACAAATGGATTAATACACACTAGCAGTAGCCCTGGTTTTCTATCATGTGTTTATGGTGTGTATTATTTCATCGTGGTACACCCCCCGTCAAATACACGTGGATCAATGTACAGTAATAAAGAAACCCACATCTTTGATCCTCAGCTAGTTTCAGAGGCAGACAACCTACAGTAAATGTGCCTGTGCTCACAAACAATCATTTTCCCCTCACAGCTTGAGGTTCTACATGAAACCCAAAATACTTCTGTCCACTGTGGGGACTGCCGCAGAAACCTTTGGAACCCTTTTTTTCCTAAGAATGTGCTAATGTCTTGCCACTGGCATACCAGACACCCTCGCAGCTCTGGGGGGCCCATGCGCCTGTCATAGATATCTATTTTCTAGTAACCCTTCAAAATGTCATTTATATTAACCTTTTTCATTTCCATATGTATGTACTGCTGTAGGAAGCTAAGTGTTTGTTTCTTGGGCTTTAGGAATATGACTGAAAAAGTGACTCAGGCCTTGACAAGTAAAAATAAAATACAGATTGAACACATAAGAGGATATCGGTTGACAAATGCCGTGGTCAAGGCTACGCCAGTGTAATGAGTGGAGCTTACACAGGTGCTCGAAAGGCATATCAGAACAAGAGCTTAATGCTTCTGAGGGAGTTCTTCATGAGTTTTAGTTTAGAAAACAATCTCTCCGCAGAAGCGACAGTTACAGGATGGTAAAAAAACAGCTTTATTACCTTGGGAAACTGGGCCGAAGGGCGTTGGGCTTCAAATAGAGCAGCTCTGCAACGTCTTTAATTGAGCCGCTCATTCTCCTTAATTGCCGGCCTCGACACGTTACGGAAAGAGATTAACTGTACAGGTCGTCTGGATACTGGACAGCCAATACATTGGCAGACGCAAATAGATGATCATGTTTAGTGGACAATAAAAAAAGAGGGTTGCGATTTTGTTCATTCTGGTGAACCGCCGTTTGTGTTGTGTGGTCGTAAATATCAGCAGTCCTTTACCTCTGGTATGTCTTAAGTTTAAATTGTGTGCATCACAGTGGACATAGGCATACAATGCACCATGTTTCAGGAAAGACTGTCTGGGTTGGCAATACTCGGTATAGAAAACAGTCGGCCCGCAACCTGGACCGACAGTGAATTGTTTTCCCAGGGAATTCTCTGAAGTTGGATTTAATTTAATTTACCTTGAATATTGCAGGCCATTTGTGTAGGCTATTAGCCAGAAACAATAAATAGTTGCTTCTTTTATCCTCGAGCCAACTACGTTTTTCCTCATTGTTAGGCTATTTGTATTTATTGAGGATGACCATTAGCTGCTGTGTAGTTTTTATACAAAGTTCATAAATAGCATCTAAATACGATAGATGGCTATAGATAGTGTACTGAATTAAGAAACAATCCCTAGGAAGCTAATGTTTTGAAAGTGGACTGACTATTATTTGGCATTGTTAGACTGGTTTTTATGCACAACAGCTTTCCATCCAAGCTGGGAGAGAGCACGGGGACGGCTCATGTCATGCAGGTTCAGGGAGCCTACACAGGACAGGTGCATATTATAAAACATCTCATGGTAGCTGATTAGTATTAGTTGCAGAAAACATTTATTTTACAATCTGCAATGTTTGAATTTCCAAATTTAATTACTGAACAAGTAATTACATCATCATTGCCACCAACCAGCAGTCTAAAAATGACATCATTGAAACACCATATATAGCTTCGTGAAATAGGCTTAACGAAAATGATGAACAAATAGGCCTACCAATAAACATGTATCCATTAGCTAAAGCAAAGATACACATGCCCTTGCACCACAGAAAGCCTATCATCAATTCATTAGGCATGCAGCCAAATGGGGGAGTCTGGGTGTTTGCTACCATGTCTGTGCTGGATGTGCCAGGGCCTGGGGATGGATGGACAGTGGGGCTGGGGCTTGGAGAGAGGTCTGGGGACGGGGGTGGATAGAGGGCTGGGGGTTGGGGCTTGGAGAGAGGTCTAGGGATGGGGCTTGGAGAGAGGACTGAGGCTTGGAGAGAGGACTGAGGCTTGGAGAGAGGACTGAGGCTTGGAGAGAGGACTGAGACTTGGAGAGAGGACTGAGACTTGGAGAGAGGACTGAGGCTTGGAGAAAGGACTGAGGCTTGGAGAGAGGACTGAGGCTTGGAGAGAGGACTGAGGCTTGGAGAGAGGACTGAGGCTTGGAGAGAGGACTGAGGCTTGGAGAGAGGACTGAGGCTTGGAGAGAGGACTGAGGCTTGGAGAGAGGACTGAGGCTTGGAGAGAGGACTGAGGCTTGGAGAGAGGACTGAGGCTTGGAGAGAGGACTGAGGCTTGGAGAGAGGGCTGGGAATGGGGCATGAGATGGTTGTCTTGTATTACAGGTTAGAGAGGCAAAGACTGAAAAAGAAACTTGTAAATAAACATTTATTACAGTAAAGTGCAACACAAAAAAACTCTTACTCTAGATACAAAGATTTGTTTGTTGGTTTATCTAATGTCATTATGAATATACCACTTTTTAACATAGCTTTTGATCTTCATCAACATTGTCCTCGTCACTATGGTAAATGCAATTCCCGAGCATAAAATAATGAACATACAGTAGCAGTCAAAAGTTTGGACACACCTACTCATTCAAGGCTTTTTCTTTATTTTTTACTATTTTCTACATTGTAAAATAATATTGAAGACACCAAAACTATGAAATAACACATATGGAATCATGTAGTAACCAAAAAAGTGTTAAACAAATCAAAGTTGCCACCTTTTGCCTTGACGACACCTTTGCACACTCTTGGCATTTTCTCAACCAGCTTTATGAGGTAGTCACCTGGAATGCATTTCAATTAACAGCTGTGCCTGGTTAAAATTTGTGGAATTTCTTTCCTTCGTTAATGTGTTTGAGCCAATCAGTTGAATTGTGACAAGGTAGGGGTGGTATACAGAAGTTAGCCCTATTTGATAAAAGACCAAGTTCATATTATGGCAAGAACAGCTGAAATAAGAAAAGAGAAACGACAGTCCATCTACAATGTAAAAAAAAATGAAAAAATAAAGAAAAACCCTTGAATGAGTAGGTGTCTCCAAACTTTTGACTGGTACTGTATGACAATCGAGCTTTCCTAAGGCTATAATATGAATACTGTTCGATACAAACTGAAGCTCATTCACTTCAGTTGACACTGTATTTAGTAGTGTTTGAGTTTATTACATTTTTTACAGGGATAGTGCACATTAATCAATGTTTCTGTAAAATGGATGGTTTTAGTCGGCCAGCTAGTTTTCAATCGCTCTCCCTAGTGTATATGGCAACTTTGTGTTGCTATGAGCTCATGAGAACAGTTATGAGAACGGTTTAGAGATATTCCTCCTCAAGCATCAGAGTTAACCTCTCTGAACTCTGCAGGGTCTGAAGAGGGATCATACAAGGTGTTGAAGAATGACAGCTCAGATTCCCTTCCAACTTCTAAACCCTAGAAATAAAAGAAAAAAAAAAGTCTCTTCATACAGTCCTAGACAGAGCACAACTTGGCCAATATGGCTCTCAAACACACGTTTTCACGATGGCATTGACTGTCATAACTTTTAACAGTATAGAATATGATTTTGTGATGATGTTCGCTATTTTATGTATTTCATGTAATTTCATGTAATTCTACTTACGCTGCTAAGATCAAAAACGTGGACATTTTCCAGAGGTTCAGGTAGGCTGTGGGGGAGACGTCACTGAATTATTTCTACCACTTTTGTGATCAGGTATCATTGGATCTGTTTTTACATTGGAATCACAAATAATGCCATTGTCATTGTCACTGCTATCATCATCATCAGCAGCAGCATTCTCATCACCAGGAAAGACATCACCAACTCATCATTAACAACTTGATCATAATTCTCATCGTGACATACTTGGTGGAGCGTTTCCGTGGGAGGACAAAGAGAACAGTGGCGATGACAGCCACCGCCAGCAGAGAGAGAACCACTCCCAACCACATGGCCCACGAATCTGTCGGCACAGGAACACATGAGAGAGTTCAAAAGTCAGTGAACACTGTAAACATTGTGTACATCAGTGTAACACCCTCGTCAAAACGGGGTTGTTAGTAAACTCATTCTAATACCATCCTGCTGACCACACCAAATGTCTAAACCTGGGGGCTGAGGGACCATTGATCAGACGTTCCAGTCCAGAACAAGTCCAGGCCAGTCCAGTACAGCACAGTACAATACAGCTCAGTGCAGTGTGGTCCAGTCTAGTGCAGTGCAGTCTAGTACAACAGAGAGAGAGGCCTACTATCTGGAGTTGGAGTGTCCGTGGGTACGGTGTTGTAGCAGTGACCAGGATGGATGGTGATGTCATCGAGAGCCACGTCACCGCCGGGGGCCCGTCCCCTCCAGTACATGAACACAAACTGTGGAGGGGACAGGACACAGCCTTTATATAAATCACAGACATATAGAGTATAATTAGTGACACATCAGTCTCACATGACCGTGCTTCCAAGTCTTGTTAATGATTTGGCTTGGAAGCCTGGGAATGGTGGTTTCTGACACAGGTAGTCACACACTAATACGGTAGTCCAGTGATGTTTAATCAAACCAGAGACAAAACGTACATGGAGAAGACAAGTATAAAATGTAAGAAGATCCTTGTATGCTTTCCTGGCCACTACAACGACCGCTTAATATAAAGCCTCCCTGAAGTGTTAAATGATTTACTTAATACGTATGACTGTAGACACTTACCCAGAATGGCTGAGTATAATCCACGTATACGCTGCCCTCCAACCACACGTCTCCCTGGCTGCCTGACTCCGTCCACAAGACATCAGCAGCACCTCCACTAGTATGCTGTTTCCTGGGGGAATGAAAGAATCAACCAATCAATAAGCCAATCAATCTACCATTCATACACCCCGTCCATCAATCCATCCATCCACCCACTGTCCATCCATCCTTCCCGAGGACAACACGATCGTACCCACCTGTCATTGCGGTAGAGGTTGAGGGTCCCGATGTGAGGGCCATACATGTGAAACCAGAAAGTCAGACAGTAACCCCTGCTGTCCGCCTGCAGTATCTCACTGACCAGCATGGATCTGTCTCCCCATTGGCCAACAGAACTGTCCACATACAGGTAGTAACCTGGGAGGAGACAGGACAGGGAGAAACTAACGGGCCTTTTCTGACCAGCATCCCATTGACAGCCACACTATCCAAAATATAGAACTGACACTTACCTTAAACCTAACCTTAAAGGGATAGTTTGGGATTTTGGCAAGTTCCATTTATCTACTTCCCCAAGAGTCAGATGAACTCGTGGATACCATTTCTATGTATCTGCGTGCAGTTTGAAAGAGGTTGCTAATTAGCATTAGTGTAATGACTGGAAGTCTATGTAGACTTCCAGTCATTGCTTTTAAAAGCTAGTTAGCATTGGCTTGCGAATCTACCTCCGACTTCCTTTATACTGGAGGCAGATACATAAAAATGGTATCCACTAGTTCGTCTGACTCTTGGGGAAGTAGATAAATGGAACTTGCCAAAATCCCATACTATCCTTTTAATGTTAGGGTTAAGGTAAGTGTCAGTTTTATATTTTGGTTAGCCGGGCTGTCCCTTTAACCAAACCCCTAACCTAGGGATGTCAAACTCAATCAGTGCAAGGGCCATACTGGAAAAAAAAAATCACAGGCCAGACATAGCCTATTATGTTTGTTAAAAACATTTTTTTTTTTTTAATCATACAACTACGACCTAAACTGGCCATTGTTCTATTAGAAAACGTATGGCCTTTTATAATGTACATAGGATGTTTGTATATAGCATATTTGACATGTAAATAGAATAAAACATTTAAAAAAGTAATAAATACTATTTGTCCAGCCTTTGCCGCTTGCAGATGTGCATTAGGCTATATGCTGCGACCCTAATCAAAAACAATTGAACAAATCAAAATAACAAAAACATAGCTAGGTTGTTGTAACATTTAAACCTAAAACAAAGTTTTTCTGTTTTTTTTGCACTGCATGGATCACCGGTGAGGTTGAATGCAGATTTGCTGTATGGCAGTGGAGGCTGGTGGGAGGAGCTATAGGAGGACAGGTAATGGTTGTAATGGAATAAATGAAACGGAGTCAAACATGTGGTTACCATATGTTTGACTCTTTTCCATTCATTCCATTCCATCCAATATAATAAGCATGTCCTCCTAAAGCTTCTCCCACCAGCCTCCTCTGCTGAATGGTACACTCAAAGGGCCGGTTTCCCGGACACAGATTAACCCTAGTCCTGGACTAAAGAGTACTTTCAATGGAGATTTTCCATTGATCTTGCTTTTTAGTCCAGGATTAGCCTTATTTCTGTACCCAGGAAACCGCCCCATTATGTCTTGTAGTTGTAGGCTACAGAAAAGGGCCCGTTGGAACCCAAACTTGGCATGACCATTTAGCCTACAACAAGTTTACACTTTCAGTCCGGTAAAAGATTCGGTCAATGCCATTAGTGATGATATGACACAGTGCACTGGCTGGCTCGTGTGTAGGTTTGGGAGGAGGGGTGTTGTGTGTGGCCATTTGGCGTGCAGCACATTGGCTGTGACTTGTAGTGCAATGCATCGCGGGCTGTATGGAAGCGGGCCAAAATTAATTGACAACCCAAATCATTGCGTGGGCCGGATAGAAATGTGTCATGGGCCGGATTTGGCCCGCGGACCTAGTGTTTGACACGTGCCCTAACCAAATTTTAACAAATTCTCTAATTAAATAGCCGTTTGCACGTCAGCAACGTCCCATGTATTTTCCCCCACAGGACAGGTACACATAACACAAAAACTTTCAAAATGTTTGGAAAACAGAGACAATCATACCAGAACGTTAACATTAAGAACGCTAACGCTTTGATTTCTCTGTTTGAAAACATTTTGCTACGTTGTGCCCTACTGAACATAACACATGCTCACCTAGGGAGGAGTTGGTGGTGTGGTCCACACTGGGTCCAGTGTTAGGGTTTGGTGAGGCCCCTCTGCCCCTCAGCCAGTCCCCCTCATCCACCCCTGCCATGGCCATGTTGGTCCAGCCACACAGGTTGGTCTGGAAGTCACAGCGTCCAGGGGGAGGACAGGGGCTGTTGGTCACCAGGATGTCATCAAAGGCCATGTCTCCCTCATCACTGCTCCCCTTCACCCCCTCCACAATGATCTGAAACCGCGTAATAGCTATGAGAACCACCAGGAACAAAATCACTGTCATGTACAGCAACCTTCAAACGACTCCTTGTGGACCCCCAGATGTTTAAAACTTTTGTTGTGGCCCTGAAATAACTCACCTGGTTCACCTATTCAAGAGCTTGATGGTTAAATCAAATCAAATTGTATTTATCACACGCGCCGAATACAACTGGTGTAGACTTTCACAGTGATGCAGTTTTATTGATTATTATAAAAGATAAAATAGTAACTAACACGAGAGGAATACAATAAAATACACAAGAATGGAGCTATATACAGGAAATACCCATACCAGGTCAATGTGGAGTTATATACAGGGATTACCAGGTTAATGTGGAGCTACATACAGGGATTACCAGGTCAATGTGGAGCTACATACAGGGATTACCAGGTCAATGTGGAGCTACATACAGGGATTACCAGGTCAATGTGGAGCTACATACAGGGATTACCAGGTCAATGTGGAGCTATATACAGGGATTACCAGCACCAGGTCAATCTGGAGCTATATACAGGGATTACCAGCACCAGGTCAATGTGGAGCTATATACAGGGATTACCAGCACCAGGTCAATGTGGAGCTATATACAGGGATTACCAGCACCAGGTCAATGTGGAGCTATATACAGGGATTACCAGGTCAATGTGGAGCTATAAACAGGGATTACCAGGTCAATGTGGAGCTATATACAGGGATTACCAGGTCAATGTGGAGTTACATACAGGGATTACCAGCACCAGGTCAATGTGGAGCTATATACAGGGATTACCAGGTCAATGTGGAGCTACATACAGGGATTACCAGGTCAACGTGGAGCTACATACAGGAATTACCAGCACCAGGTCAATGTGGAGCTACATACAGGGAGTACCAGTATCAAGTCAATGTGGAGCTATATACAGGGATTACCAGCACCAGGTCAATGTGGAGCTATATACAGGGATTACCAGGTCAATGTGGAGCTATATACAGGGAGTACCAAGTCAATGTGGAGCTATATACAGGGATTACCAGGTCAATGTGGAGCTACATACAGGAATTACCAGCACCAGGTCAATGTGGAGCTACATACAGTGAGTACCAGTATCAAGTCAATGTGGAGCTATATACAGGGATTACCAGCACCAGATCAATGTGGAGCTATATACAGGGATTACCAGGTCAATGTGGAGCTATATAAAGGGAGTACCAAGTCAATGTGGAGCTATATACAGGGATTACCAGGTCAATGTGGAGCTATATACAGGGAGTACCAAGTCAATGTGGAGCTATATACAGGGATTACCAGCACCAGGTCAATGTGGAGCTATACAGGGAGTACCAGGTCAATGTGGAGCTACATACAGGGAGTACCAAGTCAAATGTGGAGCTATATACAGGGAGTACCAAGTCAATGTGGAGCTATATACAGGGAGTACCAAGTCAATGTGGAGCTATATACAGGGATTACCAAGTCAATGTGGAGCTATACAGGGAGTACCAAGTCAATGTGGAGCTATACAGGGAGTACCGGTACCAGGTCAATGTGGAGCTATATACAGGGATTACCAGGTCAATGTGGAGCTACATACAGGGAGTACCAAGTCAAATGTGGAGCTATATACAGGGAGTACCAAATCAATGTGGAGCTATATACAGGGAGTACCAAGTCAATGTGGAGCTATATACAGGGATTACCAAGTCAATGTGGAGCTATACAGGGAGTACCAAGTCAATGTGGAGCTATACAGGGAGTACCGGTACCAGGTCAATGTGGAGCTATATACAGGGATTACCAGGTCAATGTGGAGCTACATACAGGGATTACCAGCACCAGGTCAATGTGGAGCTACATACAGGGAGTACCAGTACCAAGTCAATGTGGAGCTATATACAGGGATTACCAGGTCAATGTGGAGCTACATACAGGGATTACCAGTACCAAGTCAATGTGGAGCTATATACAGGGAGTACCAAGTCAATGTGGAGCAATATACAGGGATTACCAAGTCAATGTGGAGCTATACAGGGAGTACCAAGTCAATGTGGAGCTATACAGGGAGTACCGGTACCAGGTCAATGTGGAGCTATACAGGGAGTACCAGTACCAGGTCAATGTGGAGCTATATACAGGGAGTACCAGGTCAATGTGGAGCTATACAGGGAGTACCAGTACCAGGTCAATGTGGAGCTATACAGGGAGTACCAGTACCAGGTCAATGTGGAGCTATATACAGGGATTACCAGTACCAGGTCAATGTGGAGCTATATACAGGGATTACCAGCACCAGGTCAATGTGGAGCTATATAGAGGGATTACCAGTACCAGGTCATTGTGGAGCTATATACAGGGAGTACCAATACCAGGTCAATGTGAAGCTATATACAGGGAGTACCAGTACCAGGTCAATGTGAAGCTATAGACAGGGAGTACCAGTACCAGGTCAATGTGGAGCTATATACAGGGATTACCAGTACCAGGTCAATGTGGAGCTATATACAGGGATTACCAGTACCAGGTCAATGTGGAGCTATATACAGGGAGTACCAGTACCAGGTCAATGTGGAGCTATATACAGGGATTACCAGTACCAGGTCAATGTGGAGCTATATACAGGGATTACCAGTACCAGGTCAATGTGGAGCTATATACAGGGAGTACCAGTACCAGGTCAATGTGGAGCTATATACAGGGAGTACCAGTACCAGGTCAATGTGGAGCTATATACAGGGAGTACCAGTACCAGGTCAATGTGGAGCTATATACAGGGAGGACCAGTACCAGGTCAATGTGGAGCTATATACAGGGAGTACCAGTACCAGGTCAATGTGCAGAGGTACGGCATACTTTAAGTAGATATGTATGTTAAATAAAGAACAGAGTAGCAGCAGGAAACGATTAGTGCAAAAGTGAGTGAGTGTGCATGTAGGTTTGTTTACGTGGTGTTGATATGTGTGTGTTAAGTGTGTGTGCGTATGTAGTGTTTGAAAGTGGGAGGGATTTGTTTGGGGGTGACAGTGTGAGATTGAGTGTTACCCGTTTCAAGAAGCTAGGTGTATGTCGCACGTCACTACTTCACAGGAGAGGCATTTTAACGTAATTATTTATTTTTTATCAACATTTTGTGAACATGTCTAGACAATAATGATCCAACCAATTACCTAGATGTGGCTGGTGGGAGGTTAAAGCATTTCTTTCACATGACCCATTAATTTAACAAGTGTGTCTGGGTAAGCATCACCTAATTATTATAAAATAATTATACAATATTTTTATCTGGACACTTACAAAGTCAGATTAGGATATAGGCCAAGGACTAGATGAGGTGAATTTTTTACTTGGAGTTTTTCCTTATTGTAGCCTACTACTTTCATCACTTTTAGTTTTTAAATCTTTCGTTGTTTACTAACACTACCTTACTGTAACGGCGTTCTTCGTTTGTCAAAAGAGAGTCGGACCGAAATGCAGCGGGGTGGTTACTCATGATCTTTAATGAAGGATCGCGATACATTAAATAACTATTACAAAATACAAAACAACAAACGGAACGTGAAATCTAATTACAGCCTATCTGGTGAAACTACACAGAGACAGGAACAATCACCCACGAAATACACAGTGAAACCCAGGCTACCTAAATACGGTTCCCCATCAGAGACAACAAGAATCACCTGACTCTGATTGAGAACCGCCTCAGGCAGCCAAACCTAAACTAAACACACCCCTACAGGGAGTACAATCCCAATGCCTACAAAACCCCCAATACGACAACACAATAACATAAACCATATCACACCCTGGCCTGACCAACTAATTAACTAAAACACAAAATACTAAGACCAAGGCGTGACAGAACCCCCCCTAAGGTGCGGACTCCCGGACGCACCTCAAAACCATAGGGAGGGTCCGGGTGGGCGTCTGTCCATGGTGGCGGTTCCGGCTCGGGACGTGGACCCCACTCCATTAATGTCATTGTTCCTCCCCTACGCGTCCTGGGATAATCCACCCTCGCCGCCGACCATGGCCTAGTAGTCCTCACCCAGAACCCCACTGGACTGAGGGGCAGCTCGAGACAGAGGGGCAGCTCGGGACAGAAGGGCAGCTCGGGACAGAAGGGCAGCTCGGGACAGAAGGGCAGCTCGGGACAGAAGGGCAGCTCGGGACAGAAGGGCAGCTCGGGACAGAAGGGCAGCTCGGGACAGAAGGGCAGCTCGGGACAGAAGGGCAGCTCGGGACAGAGGGGCAGCTTGGAACAGAGGAAGCCCAGCCAGGCAGTTGAATCCGGCAGATCCTGGCCGACTGGCGGACCTGGAAGAGTCTGGCCGACTGGCGGATCTGGAAGAGTCTGGCCGACTGGCGGACCTGGAAGAGTCTGGCCGTCTGGCGGACCTGGAAGAGTCTGGCCGACTGGCGGATCTGGAAGAGTCTGGCCGACTGGCGGATCTGGAAGAGTCTGGCCGACTGGCGGATCTGGAAGAGTCTGGCCGACTGGCGGATCTGGAAGAGTCTGGCCGACTGGCGGATCTGGAAGAGTCTGGCCGACTGGCGGATCTGGAAGAGTCTGGTCGACTGGCGGATCCTGGCAGACTGACGGCTCTGGCTGCTTCATGCTGACTGACGGCTCTGGCTGCTCCATGCTGACTGGCGGCTCTGGCTGCTCCATGCAGATTGACGGCTCTGGCGGCTTCTTGCAGACTGACAGCTCTGACTGTTCCATGCAGACTAACAGCTTTGGCAGCTCCTTGCCGACTGGCAGCTCCTTGCAAACTGGCAGCTCCTTGCAGACTGGCAGCTCCTTGCAGACTGGCAGCTCCTTGCAGACTGGCAGCTCCTTGCAGACTGGCAGCTCCATGCAGACTGGCAGCTCCTTGCAGACTGGCAGCTCCATGCAGACTGGCAGCTCCATGCAGACTGGCAGCTCTGGCTGCTCCAAGCAGACTGACAGCTCTGGCTGCTCCATGCAGACTGGCAGCTCTGGTTGCTCCATGCAGACTGGCAGCTCCATGCAGACTGGCAGCTCCTTGCATACTGGCAGCTCTAGCTGCTCCATGCAGACTGGCAGCTCTAGCTGCTCCATGCAGACTGGCAGCTCTGGCTGCTCCATGCAGACTGGCAGCTCTGGCTGCTCCATGCAGACTGGCAGCTCTGGCTGCTCCATGCAGACTGGCAGCTCAGGCTGCTCCATGCAGACTGGCAGCTCAGGCTGCTCCGAACAGGCAGGAGGCTCCGGCAGCGCTGGAGAGGAGAAAGGCTCTGATAGCGCTGAACAGACAGGAGACTCCAGCAGCGCTGTAGAGGAGGAAGGCTCTAGAAGCGCTGAACAGGCGGGAGACTCCGACAGCGCAGGAGAGAAGAAAGGCTCCGACAGCGCAGGAGAGGCGAGGCGCACTGTAGGCCTGATGCGTGGTACTGGCACTGGTGGTATTGGGCCGAAGACACATGCACAGGAAGCCTGGTGCGGGGAGCTGCTACCGGAGGGCTGGGGTGTGGAGGTGGTACTGGATAGACCGGACCGTGCAGGCGCACTGGAGCTCTTGAGCACCGAGCCTGCCCAACCTTACCCGGTTGAATACTCTCGGTTGCCCTGCCAGTGCTGCGAGGTGGAATAGCCCGCACTGGGCTATGTAGGCGAACCGGAGACACCGAGCGCAAGGCTGGTGCCATGTAAGCCGGCCCAAGGAGACGCACTGGGGACCAGATGCATAGAGCCGGCTTCATGGCATTTGGCTCGACGTTCAATCTAGCCCGGCCGATACGCGGAGCTGAAATATACCGCACCGGGCTATGCAACCGCACTGGGGACACCGTGCGCACCACTGCATAACACGGTGCCTGCTCGGTCTCTCTAGGCCCCCGGTAAGCACAGGGAGTTTGCGCAAGTCTCCTACCTAGCGTAGCCATACTCCCTGTAAGCCCCCCCCAAGACATTTTTGGGGCTGATTCCCGGGCTTCCCTCTGCGCCGTCGTGATTGCCTCTCCAACTCCATTCTCCTATAGCCCTCTTCGCACTGCTCCAGCGAATCCCAGGCGGGCTCCGGCACTCTCTCTGGGTCGACCGCCCACCTGTCTATTTCATCCCACGTCGTATACTCCGTACTTCTGCTGTCCATAACGTCCTCCCTTCGCTGCTCCTGCTGTCGCTGCCTGTTACCACGCCGCTCGGTCCGTGTGTGGTGGGTGATTCTGTAACGGCGTTCTTCATTTGTCAAAAGAGAGTCGGACCGAAATGCAGCGTGGTGGTTACTCATGATCTTTAATGAAGGATTGCGATACATGAAATAACTATTACAAAATACAAAACAACAAACGGAACATGAAATCTAATTACAGCCTATCTGGTGAAACTACACAGAGACAGGAACAATCACCCACGAAATACACAGTGAAACCCAGGCTACCTAAATACGGTTCCCCATCAGAGACAACAAGAATCACCTGACTGATTGAGAACCGCCTCAGGCAGCCAAACCTAAACTAAACACACCCCTAATCAACCACAATCCCAATGCCTACAAAAACCCCAATACGACAACACAATAACATAAACCCATGTCAAACCCTGGCCTGACCAACTAATTAACTAAAACACAAAATACTAAGACCAAGGCGTGACACTTACTCACTCTGTTTAGCACATGGCCTCACATGTGAATCCTTAGAGGTGGGTGGGACTAAAGTTTAAGATTCTGAATGGGTGTAGACAAAGAACAGCTCTCCAGTAGGTGTACCAAAATATTCAAGGGCATTTGCTCAAAAGTGGGGTTACAAGTTTATCAACTTTCAAAGCAGAATTACTTTCCCATTGTTCCTCAACTGTAGTGTATAATATATCATTTTGTAGCCGAGTCTCTACTTTTATCCAATGTAAAAAACACCATTTAAACTTTTGCTACATAAGACCGAATAGAGGAGGTTGGTCACATATATGGTGAGTATATAAAGTGAGTGTCTGTAGGGTCAGTGAAAGATGGAGTCAGTGCAGATAGTTTGTGTACCATTAATTGACTTATTAACTATTTAGTAGTCTTATGACTTGGGGGTAGAAGTTGTCTTGGAGACTGTTGGTCCGAGAGCCGATGCTCTGGTACTGTTTGCCAGACGGGCCATCCTCTGACACCACCTGATATAGAGGTCCTGGATGGCAGGGAGCTCGGCCTCAGTAACGCACTGGGCTGTCCGCACCACCCTTTGTAGCGCTTTACGGTCAAGGGTGGTGAAATGACCATACCAAGCGCTGATGCAGCCAGTCAAGATGCTCTCGATGGTGTCGCTGTAGAACTTTGAGGATCTGAGGGCTCATGCCAAATCTTTTCAGACTCCTGAGGGAGAAGATGCACTGCCGTGCCCTCTTCACAACTGTGTGGGTGTGTGCGGATCTAGTCCTTAGTGATGTGGACACCAAGGAACTTAAAGCTCTCGAACCACTCCACAATAGTCCTGTCGATGTGATAGGGGCCTGCTCTCCCATCTTTCTCCTTTAGTCCACGATTAGCTCCTTGGCCTTACTTTGTGGGAGAGGTTGTTGTCCTGGCACCACACTGCTAAGTCTCTGACCTGTGGGCTGACTCATCACTGTCGGTGATCAGACCTAGCACCATCGTGTCATCAGAAAACTTGATTTTGGTGTTGGAGTCGTGCGCGGCCACACAGTCATGGGTGAACAGGGAATAGAGGAGAGGACTAAGCACACCCCTGAAGAGCCCCCGTGTTGAGGGCCAGCATGGCAGGGGTGTTGTTGCCTACCCTCACCACCTGGGGCTGACCCATCAGGAAGTCCTGAATCCAGTTGCAGGTGGAGGGGTTGAGTCCCAGGGTCCCTAACTTGGTGATAAACTTGGAGGGGACTATGGTGTTGAACGCTGAGCTGTAGTCTATGAACAGCATTCTCACATAGTTATTTCCCCTTTTGTACAAGTAGGAGAGGGCAGCGTGAAATGTAATTTAGATTGCGTCATCTGTGGATCTTTTGTGGAGGTATGCAAATTGGAATGGGTACAGGGTGTCTGGGATGATGGTGTTGATATGTGTCATGACCAACCTTTCAGAGTACTTCATAATTACATTTAGGCTGATTACCTTGGAGCTCTTGGGAACAGGGACAATGGCGGTCAGTTTGAAACCTTCTTTGGATTACAGACTGGGTCAAGGAGAGATTGAAAATGTCTGAAGATACCTACCATCTGGTCTGCACATGCTGTGAGAACGCGCCCTGGTATTCCAGCTGTCCCGGCAGCCTTGTGATTGTTAACCTGTTTAAACATTTTGCTCACATTGGCCACGGAGAACGGTATCATATAGTTATCCGGCTTTCACGTGAGGCACAGTGTTATATTCCTCGACGCGAGCATAAAATACATTCAGCTCGTTTGGGAGTTCTGTATTGCAGGGCAGCTCATGGCTGGGTTTCCCTTTGTAATCCGTTATCGTCTGCAAGCCCTACCACACAAGACAAGTGTAGAACAAGTAGTAGGATTCCACCTTAAACAGGATTATTTACAGTAAGTGTTAGGCTGGAGAAGGATGGGAATAGAAACTAAAAACATTGGGTTTCGACACATAGCAATCATCAGTGTGTTTGGCCTAGGACAGCATCCCACAGCGTCAAGACAGGGGCTCACCCTGTAATCGTCCCTGTCGAGCTGCAGCGTTGCCTGGGCAAACCTCCACAGAGCCCCCTGGTCCCCTGAGCGAGACAGCAGCATTACCAGGGCCCCTTGTTTACTCCACTGGTACACATTCAGCGTCCCCATGCCCCTCCCGGACATGTGGTACCACAGCTGAAGACACACCCCTTTACCTGCGCCACAAACAGACATGTAACAAATATTCTTATTCATTTTTTTTTAGGATCTGCTCAAAAGTAGTACACTATATGCAAGTGAAATAATAGGCTATCATTTAAGACCAAACCTCTGTCATCTCTAGGAGATGGTTGCCAGTCTATGATTGCGTTCTGATTCTCTCAAAGTGTGCACTTGTCCACTCTTCCCCACGCAATGAACAGCATTGGGGTTGGCATGGGTTCATACCAATCTTCCACCATGGAATTAAAAGGAAAGGACTGAAGGGAAGTGAACAAGTGCACATAGAGCAGAAGGGTAGAGAAATGGGACGCAGAATATCCCTTTCACCTGCAAGGAAAAGTGGGGAGGCCATCCTGGCTGTCTGTCCAGGCCGGTCAACCCCCGATGAGGGCAGGTAGAAGTAGTGTCCAGTGGCGGTGTTGGTGGTGTGGTCGTAGTCCGGACCGGTGTTAGGGTTAGGTGTGGACCCGGACCCCCTGACCCAGTCACCGTCATCATCAGCCTGCTGAAGCCAGTTACAACTGCTCTCCTCGAAGTCACACAGGTCTGGAAGGTAAAAAAGAATAATTAAGATATACAAAATATATGCAAAGGTATGTGGATGTCAAATTAGTGGATTTAGCTATTTTAGCCACACACAGCCATGCAGTCTCCATAGACAAACATTGTCAGTAGAATGGTGTTACTGAAGAGCTCAATGACTTTCAATGTGGCAGCGTCATAGGATGCCACCTGTCCAACAAGTCAGTTGGTCAAATTGCAAAGTGGCAGGCCACACAAGGTCACCGAACGGGACCGCCGAGTGCTGAAGCGTGAAGTGCGTAAATATTTTCTGTCCTCGGTTGCAACACTTAATACTGAATTCCAAACTGCCTCTGGAAGCAACGTCAGCACAAGAACTGTGAATTGGGAGATCATGAAATATGTTTCCATGGCCGAGCAGCCGCACACAAGCCTAAGATAACCATGCCAATGCCAAGCATTGCTCACCGCCATTGAACTCTGGAGCAGTGGAAATGCGTTCTCTGGAGTGATGAATCATGCTTCACCATCTGGTAGTCTAACGAACGAATCTGGGTTTGGCGGATGCCAGGAGAATGCTACATGCCCGAATGCATACTGCCAACTGTAATGTTTGGCGGAGGGAGGAGGAATAATGGTCTGGGGATGTTTTTCATAGTTCGGGCTAGGCCCCTTAGTACCAGTGAAGGGAAATCTTAACACTATAGAATACCATGACACTCTAGATTCTGTGCTTCCAACTTTGTGGCAACAGTTTGGGAAAGGCCCTTTCCTGTTTAAGCATGACAATGCCCCCGTGCACAAAGTGAGGACCATACAGAAATGGTTTGTTGAGATCGGTGTGGAAGAACTTGACTGGCCTGCACAGAGTCCTGACCTTAACTCCATCGAACACCTTTGGGATGAATTGGAACACTGACTGCGAGCCAGGCCTAATCTCCCAACATCAGTGCCCGACCTCACGAATGCTCTTGTGGCTGAATGGAAGCAAGTCCCCACAGCAATGTTCCAACATCTAGTGTTAAGCCTTTCCAGAATAGTGGAGGGTGTTATAACAGCAAAGGTGGGACCAAGTCCATATTAATGCCCATGATTTTGGAATGAGATGTTAGACGAGCAGGTGCCCACATACTTTAGGTCATGTAGTGTATCAACATATAGTTAATGATATATGGAAATATACAGGTATATTAACATATACAGACATACATAAAAACTAACAAATGCATGCTAGGACTTGTATCAGAGTACACCATTAAGAAAAGTTATACTAAGTGTACAGAATGAAGTTATGATGAAGGGTACCTGATGGGGCACAGGGTCCCGCGGTGAAGGTGATGTCATCGATGGCGATGTCCCCCGCCTCCCCACCCACCGAGGCCTCCAATACCACCAAGTGGACATCTTGTAAGGTCACATGACTCTGGGCCAGCCGCCACTCATCCCCCTGAGTGCGACCCCTGTACCACACCTATAGATAAAGACAGGAGAGCAGGTAGATGATATAGATCACTGATCTTGTGTCAGATATTACCTATAGGTCATAGGTAAAGACAGGGGGAGATTTAGATGTTACTCCTAATCTCTGATCCAGGTTCTGTTCTTACCAGTGTTCCTAGCCGGGACTGTGTGGTGTGTAGCACCAGCCTAAGTGATCCTACAGTGGGCCCAAACATGTGGTACCAGAAAGAGAGGCAGTACCCCTGGGGCCCTGCAGGGGGCAGCAACTGGGACTTCAGCTGAGCAACACTACCAACGGTGCTGGGAGCAGAGCTCTCGATGTACAGGTAATACCCTAGGAATTAAACAACACACCGATTAACATTGAGGAAACCATTGAATTATGCAACAGGTTGGAACCGTTGAAAAAATTGAAAGCACCCTGCTGACTATGCCAACATTACAAGATGGCAACAGTTCCATAATATTACGTATATTGACCAGATTTGATGTAATCATGATCATTGGTTACACTACCCCTTTAAAGTACCAGAAACAGTGAGGGAAGAACCATAGCCTACTAGCATCAAACATTGAGAGATGCTTTAATGTTGCAATAAAATATAAAATAAAAACAGGGTGTGTTTTAATGTACATCATCATGAAATGAGTACATTGAGTGCTGATGTGATGCAACTATGGGAATGACTGACCAGTGGTGGTGGTGTGGTCCCCAGCAGGCCCAGTGTTTGGGGTGTCTGTAGGACCAGACTTCACCTGCCAGTCCTGTTCCTCCTCTGCCCCCCGCATCCAGCCACACAGGTCCCTCTCGAAGGAACAGTCATATGCAGACAAGGCTGGGGAGAGAAAAGTTAAATAGTGACCCAGTGACATGATGTGGCCTCGGCCTGTATTCATAAAGCTTCTCAAAGCACTGATCTAGGATCAGGTCTAGGATCAGGTCCTGCCCTGTCTACCTAGTCTTATTCCTTATGATCTAAAAGGCTAAACTGATCCAGTCCTAGCCTTACCTGGTGGCTGGTAGGATGTGTCACAGTTGAGGAAGGAGATATCGTCCAGTGCAACAGCACGGGAGACATCTGAGAGGCTCTCCCCTGCCAAGCTTCTGAACACTACCTGAGAGTACAGACAATTACGTCAGTACAGTCAACTAGCATGCTGTGGGTCCAGAGGTTTCTCCTGATCGCCTGAACTGAGAACAGAATAATCTCGGCCCTCGTAGAGTCGAGTAGCGATCAGAGTTTTTCCTGGTCTAGTAACATGATCAGTTAAAAATGACTCCTGGACCTAAACATGTGGTTTTATGGCTCCACTGAAGTACCGTGCCAGTTCAATGTATGGCCCAATGGAGTCATATCAACAAAGCTAGTAAAGGGTATATGGGAACACACACCTTATAGGGCTGCAGATGTTGACCTAGGGGCAGGTGCTCTGGTCTCCACTGGGGGTCGGTGGTGAGTGTGCGTGACCATAATGCTACCTCTTTGCCCTCAGCCTCCTGCAGAAGAACAGTCAGAGACCCTACACTTTTACCACGCATCTGGAAGTGAAACCTGAGTGAGTGAGAGAGTGAGAGAGAGAAGGGGGTTTGGATAGAGAAGAAGGGGGGGGCAGAGAGAGATGCTAATACATGGTCTGTGAGTCTATAATATAAAATATTGTTGAATAAAACTGAGGTCAAAATCCACAGGTAGACATTGAAGGCGGGCTCGTGGCATCAGCCTACTGGCTGTCCTGTCTGTCACTCACAGTATCTGGCAGTAGGGGGACAAGGATGGGAGGGCGGGACTCTGGAGACGAGCCTCGATTTGGGACTGGCTGAAATTGACTGCCATGTAGAAGCCTATACACAAAGTAGGAGGGAGAAGGAAAAGGCCTAAAACATGCAATCTGTAACTTTCATTTCCTGTCAAAAGTGCTGCTGCTGCACTTGCTTTTTAAACTGTGTTGAGGAACGAAACCATCAGTTTTTTTCTTGGCTGATTGTGTTAATAGTACCGATCGAGTTGTCACTGGTGAAATGAAAATAACAGAACACAACTTTATGTTAAATGGCTTTACATGTGCCGTTGCGTTGTCATTGGTAGGTGGTTGTGGCCATGTGTTTGGTCAGTGTGTGTGGTCCATTGCAGTTACCTGTGCCAGTTGTGTGGTCCGTCTCTGGTACTGTGTGGTTTCCGGCTTCCTGTCTCTGCCATCTGTTGACGCCCTCGCTGGTGTCACTCCACAGACACTGGTCACTCTCAAATGTACAGGGACTGGTGGTGGGAGGGACTGAGGAAGTGGGTGTGGTTTCAGTTGTGGGAAGGTCTGAGGGAGTGGGTGTGGCTGGATTAGTTGGAGGGACAGAGGAAGGCGGGTTGACTGGCAGCTGGCTGTTGTTAGGGTCGTGGACACACTCCTTGAAGAAGGAAACGTCGTCAACTGCAACCAGACCAATGTGGTTATCTCCTCTCTTATACTGGAATACAATCTGCAGACACACAAGCATACGTACACACACCAAGTGAGCCGATGTGAGCAAGACGGATTACCAGGACATGTGATCAGAGCATGTGCTGACCAACTGGCAAAGTGTCTTCACTGACATTTTCAACCTCTCCTTGACCGAGTCTGTAAATCTACATGTTTCAAGCAGACCACGATAGTCCCTGTGCCCAAGAAAGCTAAGGTAACCTGTCTAAATGACTACCGCCCGTAGCACTCACGTCGGTAGCCATGAAGTGCTTTGAAAGGCTGGTCATGGCTCACATCAACACCATCATTCCAGAAACCCTAGACCCACTTCAATTCACATACCGCCCAAAAGATCCACAGATGACACAATCTCAATCACACTCCACACTTCCGTTTCCCACCTGGACAAAAGGAACATCTATTTGAGAATGTTGTTCATTGACTACAGCTCAGCGTTCAACGCCATAGTGCCCACAAACTCATCACTAAGCTAATGACCCTGGATCCTGGACTTCCTGATGGGCCGACCCTCGGTGGTAAGGGTAGGGAACAACACATCTTCCACGCTGATCCTCAACATGGAGGCCCCTCAGGAGTGTGTGCTTAGTCCCCACCTGTACTCCCTGTTCACCCACGACTGCGTGGCCAAGCACCACTCCAACACCATCATTAAGTTTGCCGACGATACAACGGTGGTAGGCCTGATCACCGACAATGATGAGACAGCCTATAGGGAGGAGGTCAGAGACCTGGCAGTGTAGTGCCAGGAAAACAACCTCTCACTCAATGTGAGCAAGACAAAGGAGCTGATCGTGGACTACAGGAAAAGGAGGGCCGAACAGGCCTCCATTAACATCGACGGGGCTGTGGTGGAGCAGGTTGAGAGTTTCAAGTTCCTTGGTGTCCACATCACCAACAAACTAATATGGTCCAAACACACCAAGAAAGTCGTGAAGAGGGCTCGACCACGTCTTTTCCCCTCAGGAGACTGAAAAGATTTGGCATGGGTCCCCAGATCCTCAACAGTTCTACAGCTGCACCATTAAGAGCATCCTGAACGGTTGCATCACCGCTTGGTATGGCAACTGCTCGGCATCCAGATGTAAGGCACTACAGTAGATAGTGCGTACAGCCCAGTACGTCACTGGGGCCAAGATTCCTGCCACCCAGGACCTATATGCTAGGCGGTGTCAGAGGAAGGCCCAAAGAATTGTCAAAGACTACAGTCACCCAAGTCATAGACTGTTCTCTCTGCTACCACGCGGCAAGCGGTACCGGAGTGCCAAGTCTAGGTCCAAAAGGCTCCTTAACAGCTTCTACCCTCAAGCCATAAGACTGCTGAACAATTAATCATATGGCCACCCGGACTATTTACATTGCCACCCCTCCTCCCTTTATTTTTACACTGCTGCTACTCGCTGTTTGTTATCTATGCATAGTCACTTAACCCCTACCTACATATTACCTCTAACCTGTACCCCTGCACATTGACCCGGTACAGGTACCCCTTGTATTTAACCTCATTACTGTTTTTTCCCTCTTTAGTTTATCTAGTAAATATTTTCGTTAAGATTTTCTTAACTGCATCGTTGGTTAAGTAAGCATTTCACGGTAAGTTCTACACCTGTTGTTTTTGGCACATGTGACAAATAAAATTATATTTTAATTTGACACCAATGAGCCATCCAATCTGTTATGCAATACACACTAAATAATCTCCATGTCACAAATGTCTGTGTGTGTGTGTTTGTATGTGTATGTGTGTTGTCCTCTCTGACCTTGCTGTTGACCGGTATGAACAGTATGACCTCTGCCCTGTGCCAGCTGTAGTCCTGTGATGAGTCTCTGGTCCACAGCACAGTGTCATCAGCCCCATCCTGGTCTGTCCTCAGCCTCATAGTCAGACTGGCCGTCTCCTCATCCTGACTGTAGTAGAAGAACCTCACCTGTAGGGAGAGACAGAGAGCAGCGTCTCACTGAGAGAACTACAGACTAGCTTGAGGAGGCTTCGGCACTGCTGTTGGCAAGTGCCAACAGCAGTGGCAAGTGCACCCTCTAGCCAACTCTATGTGCTGGTGTAACATTCATGTTCATTGCGAACCATATAGATAGCGATTGACAGAGTGGTTGTGAACGTAGAGCGACTCACGGTGCAGTTGGAGCTGGGTAGCAGAGTGCTGGAAAGCAGCTCTGATGTCTGGCCCTTCTCAGTCAGGTGGCTCCCGGGAATCACATAGTGCCCTGAAATATAAAGACGACCTCGTTCTATCACAAAGAACCGGCCTGTATCTACACCACCGACAGTAGTGGGGGGACGGTAATCTCAGCACCCTGAAGTAAATCTCTCAGGAGCGTTGCTACTCCATAAGTCTGTGACGAAAGACCACGGGGATGGCCAGAGGGCAATTCTTGAACTCCCTGATCCACACACTATAATCTGTCTCGAAGTGCACCGAGTGGACCTACCTGCTCCGTTGTTTTTGGTGTGGTCCCTCGGCGGCCCGTGTTGAGGCCAGGCACTCTCTCCCTTCTGGAAGGTCCAGTCAGCCCCGGGGGTGTCCACCTCACTCTCCTCCCAGGAGCACAGGCCCTGCTCAAAGCTGCAGTGCCCTTTGTAACCCTGCTTCTCTGGATACACGCGGACAGAGGAAAGGGAACACTCAGGATACAACCAACCCGATTAGAGCGCTTTGTTATTATTATGTGACCTGGCCAGGAAAAACTCCAGGTCCTTGTTAAAAGTATGAACCAAGGTTTTCCTGCGAACAAAATGGTCCTTCTCACTCACCACAGTCGGCCTCGTCAGTCCCATCCCCACAGTCGTCGGTGTAGTCACACACTCGGCTCTGTGCCACACACACACGGTTAGAGCAGGTGAACACTCCAGCTGGACAGGAGTCCTGGGGCTCTGAGGGGGAGCGAAAACAGAGTTCAGCAAAGACTCACTCAACCTGCTTTAAAATCAGCACTGGAGCAAAGTGAGATTCAATCTATATACTGTAGCTCCTGTAATAGACAGGTAGTACAATGCTATGTTTTGCTATACTATATTCCCCTAAATGCAATTGACCACTTAGGATATTGCCATTGTATTTTATAGCGTAATTGTTTCCCTTCCTCTGCAACACAAGTACCACAACCCATGTCTACAGTCACTTTGCGTGTTTGCTGCTCACCAGGCAGACTACAGTTGAGGAAGAGGATGTCGTCGATGGCGATGTCCCCTAGCTGACTGAAGGTCCTGGTTGCCTGGAAGAACAGGGTGAACACATGGGGGGTACGACCCACGATCACCTCCCCCCGACGCCACGCGTCCCCCTGGTCCCCCGACCGCCACCACAGAGGAGTGGTCCTGGAACCCTCCTGAAGAAGCACACGGAATTCCCCTACACCTACATCAACGCAAGCACACACACAATGCACACACCCATAAACACTACGACGGCCCATACCAAAAATGTAACCATAAGCAGACCAAACTCTTTGGTCCTTTAAAAACCTGCTGTATGTAAAACATTGTGTGCTATAGCTTGGAAAATAAATAAATGTGACTCTGGATGACAACATTATGATGTTTGTTTCCAACATTAGGTCTGTTTTCCTAAAGAAGTTAAATCCGCTTTGTGTTTTGTTTCCTTGCCACGATACTAACGAGTATGACGATACTGGTATCATCCCGGCCCTAATAAACACGCATAAACGCAAAACGTGCACATACAGGTAAAAAGTATATTGAAAGAAGGTGCTTCCACACAGGTGTAGCTCCTGAGCTAATTAAGCAATTAACAGCCCATCATGCTGGGCAGGCCATTATTTTGGCCACCGTGGCTATGTTCCTATAGGACGACAATGCTCCCCATCCACGGAGCACGAGTGGTCCCTGAATGGTTTGATGAGCATGAAAGTGATGTCAATCCTACGCCATGGCCGTCTCAGTCACCAGAGCTCAACCCAGCTGAACCCTTAAGGGAGATCCTGGAGCGCCGCCTGAGACACCGTTTTCCACCACCAACAACAAAACACCAAAGGATGAAATGTATATGGAGTTCCAGACACTTGTAGAATCTATGGCGATGTATGGAAGCTGTTCTGGTGGCTCGCGGTGGCCCATCGCACTATCAAAACACTTTATGTTGGCATTCCCTTTATTTGGGCAGTTACCCGTACGTGCAAGCACGCACACACACACACAGTACTTGTTACGCACGCGCGCAGATGTGTTGGAGCATCTTACCTGTTCCATACATGTGGTAGTAGAACTCCAGTAAGCACACAGCACTGGCCTGCTTCATGGTGGGACTCTGCAGCGCTGCAAAGCTGTCCACATCCCCACGGCTAGACTCCACTGCCATGTACCAGCCTGGAGGAATACAGGGTAAACAGAGGGGAGTTCAAGTAGAACTACAAGGGTGGTGTGTGTGTGTGTCTTAAATGTGTGGGTGTGCCTTACCCAGCTCAGTGCCCAGGGTGTGGTCTAGTGACGGGCCAGTGTTTTCCGTGGTAGTGCCATTCCTGCCCCGCTGCCAGGTAAACTGGCCCACACTGACATCCGCCCAATCACAGGTGCCGTTCTCAAAGGAGCACCCCACAAAGTCGCCGCTGGTCCCATTGTCTGTCGGGACAGGTGAACGTGGGATGGAAGGACATGGAATAGGGTATGGGGGGACCGAAACAGGTGTAGGGGACAAGGGCCGACAGAGGAAAGGGACAGTTAGCCTTGCTGTTTTGATTTTCCCATAACCAGTCTACAACTATAGCTATAAAGCCTTCCACTTGGTTTGTACTGTACCTGGACAAAGCCCTGGCGTTACAAAAATGTCATCAACAGCAATAAATCCACGGCCTCCAGATTCTGCGTCTATCAGCACCTAGACAGACAGGGGTTAGAAAGTACACTCAGATGAGCAGGACCAGTGTTTGAGCTGCTTACACAGCGTTAAACCAGTCACTCAGTCACTGTACCTGGAATGGACCGGACTTCTCCACAGTGCCAGAAAAACGGGTCCAGTTGGATCCCCCAGACTGGGTCTCAAACAATAACTCTTGTTTTGTTGGACCAGAGCGCTCAAACACGCGCAGGGCTCCAGACTCACTGCACAATAAGGAACACAAAGGGAGGGCCGATAATTATTCTATTAGAGAAATGTTGACTCCTACCACACTTCACCAATATAGAGCCTGCTATCCCAATAGTAGTAGTTCATATACAGGTCATTACAATAGTAACGTTCCATACGGTGGCAGGTAGCCTAGTGGTTAAGAGCGTTGGGCCAGTAACCAAAAAGTCGCTGGTTCAAATCCCCAAGCCGACTAGATGAAGAAAAATCAGCTGTTGATGTGCCCTCGAGCAAGGCACTTAACCTTAAACTGCTTCTCGATAAGTGTCTGCTAAATTACTAAAATGTAAATTACTCCAACCAGAGGGTGGGGTGTGTATGTCTTGTTTTTGAATGTATGTAACTTGTCATATGTGTTTTTAATGTACCGGACATCACAAAAAACAACTTCCCGTCTAAGAAAAGTCAAGTCCCAGTAAGTTTAGGCTCTGACCTGCCATTCATGTGGTACCAGATGGTAAGGCAGGTGGCTTCAGCCTGAGACTGGATCCACTCGGAGACCACCACGGCCCGACTGCTCTGGTTCTGTGGCAGGGCCGGGCTCAGCAAAAACCTCCCTGATAGGAGAACAGATCACAATATAGGTAAACGTATACATCAGTCATCATAAGGCAGCAACTATCATTTCAGCTTGAGTATCTGATGCACAGGAAAATGGGCTTTGATGTCTGGCTGCACCACATTAAGCTACTAAAACAATGTGTGTACAATCTCCGTGTTTATTTACCGTTATTTTACTAGGTAAGTTGACTGAGAGCATCTACTCCTTCACAGGTTTAATTGGAAGGGAATCCTATTCTAGCATGATTTTCAACTAGTTGACCTGGATCGATCGACGTGTTTCTCTCTGTAACTGCCTGCGGTGCCTGTGGTCCAAGCTCTCACCCTCTGGTGTCTGACTGGTGTGGTCAGTGTCTGGGCCATGGAAGCGTCCGTCTGCCTGTACCCAGTCATGTCCGTCTGTCCGGGCCTCGTTGACCCAGGTACACTGGCCAGACTCAAAGTCACAGCTGCCCGTGGGAGTACAGGCTCCTTCCCTCATAGACACGTCATCAATCTGCACCGTCCAATCAGAGCCCGGCGCGTGCTCTGCTCTGAAAACCACCTGAGTGTGTGTGCGGTGTGTGGGGTGAGGGGATGGGAGGTTTTTGGGCGTGTGAAGTCAGAAGAAAGTGGAAAGATATCCATCAGTCACTCGCCATTCCACTTTCCAATGAGGATACCTGGTCATAGGAATGGCTGGTATCACAGCCAATTAGAATGCGTACAGTGTTGCGGTAGCTAGCTAGCGGAGCTAACCTTAAAGGTGTTAGGGGCGGACACAGTGAGTTCTGCCACCTCCCAGCCTGTAGAGGGAGCTCCAGAACGCTGCCACAGAGCCAGGCCCTGCTCCTCGCTCCTCAGGACATGCACTGACAGACGGTCAGTGGAGCCAGCAGGCAGCCAGTACCTAGAGGCGAGGAGTGAGAGATCAGGGGCAGAGGTGAAATGAGAAGATTGTGGGGTGAGGTTTTTAGTAGGAGAGTTAGGTGAGAAACGAGGCTAAGGGGTGAGAGGGGAAAAGAAAGGTGAGGAGAGGTGAGTTGGGAGGAGAGTGAGGTAACAGCGAGGGACTGAGCTCACCAGAAACGAACACACATCCCTGTGGTAGAGCTTAGCTCTGAAGAAAGCAACTGAGCCACCTCGATCTCCTCGGAGTTCCGTTTCAACACAGTCAGATAGAAACCTACAGGACACAGACAATCGATAATTGCCATTATAATAGATTGGATTTACGCAGCACTTTAACGGGTGCTCAAATCCCGCTTTTGCACCAGCTAAATTCTCAGCCAAACAATGCCATGAATGACTACTGTTTGACCTGCTTCCTGAAGACGGCCAGGTGGGACATCCCAGTTAGATACGGTTCAACAAAAAAAAGATGTTTCCCTTCCTTTTCTACCACCCTTCCCAAACACAATGATATTGGGCCATAATAGCACTCACCGTTCTCAGTTCTGTAGGTGTGGTCCAGTCGGTCCTTCCTGCCTCTCAAACGGCCCCAGCGCCCCTTGTGACTCACGTCTACCTCAAAGTCACACCAGGAGTCTACCTCAAATCCACACGGATCTGTATGAAGCAAACACTTATTACCCTGCTGCTTCCCCATTCTCTCCCAATTTAGAATATCCTCATAGTCTCAAATCAGTGAGGAAATATATTGACGACATGATGCGTTTGATATGGTGTAACCCCACAGAATGAAATGGAACTCTAGTAAGTGATATGATCGATATAGGTTATACTATGTGCATTAGTGGCAATATAATAACAACAATTATATACACTTTCAGTGTTAAAAAATGCTTCACAGGGCAGTGTGTTTATAGAGCCATTATGAACGCATCTCTTACGTTGATCTTTGCAGGCCCCTTCCTTGACTGTGACATCATCGATGGCTATAAACCCACTGCCAGAGGTATTCCTGCTTCCAGAGAACTGAACCTAGACCACAGATCATACATGTCCATTTATTATGGATCCCCATTAGCCAAGGCAGCAGCTACTCTTCCTGGGATCCAGCAAAATTAAGGCAGTTTATACAATTTTCAAAACATTACAATACATTCACAGATTTCACAACACACTGTGTGCCCTCGGGCCCCTACTCCACCACTACCACATATCTACTGTACAAAATCCATGTGCACGTGTGTGTATGTTATCATGTGTCTGTGCCTATGTTTGTGTTACTTCACAGTCCCCGATGTTCAATAAGGTGTATTTTTATCTGTTTAAAAAAATATATAATTCACTGCTTGCATCAGTTACTTGATGTGGAATAGAGTTCCAGGTCGTCATGGCTCTATGTAGTAGTGTGCGCCTCCCATAGTCTGTTCTGGACTTGGGGACTGTGAAGAGACCTTGTGGCATGTCTTGTGGGGTATGCACGGGTGTCCGAGCTGCGCGCCAGTAGTTCAAACAGACAGCTCGGTGCATTCAACATGTCAATGTGCACGTGTGTGTACCATCAGGTAAACCTCTCACATATACAAGTAGTGATGAAGTCAATATCTTTCTCCACTTTGAACCAGGAGAGATTGACATGCATATTATTAATATTAGCTATCCGTGTACATCCGAGTGCCAGCCGTGCTGCCCTGTTCTGAGCACTCATTACCACTGTGTGTGTGTGTGTGTGTGTGTGTGTGTGTGTGTGCGCATATATACCTCCTGTGTGTCTACTATGCCTAGTTGAACCTGTGCATTCATCCACTCTGAATCCTGGCTGCCTTGGCGAGTCCACACCACAGTTCTTGATGTTTTCTACCATGAAGAGAATGATTATAGTTCCATGTAATACTAAATGTTACAGTACTCTTGTAGGTGACGCATTGAAAAAAACAGAACTATTAGTTGAGAAGGTAGATATGTGCAAGTTAGAGGACAATAACATAAAAGCTTGGTGATGAAAGGCACTTGTTCAACCGTCAGTTCAACCAACTGTAGAAGGCTGTTACTCTAAACCCCCTCGCCACTAATACATATATTGACAATGATTTGGGCAATTGCAGTCATCAGGGAATTCTGTATGTTTATTATAACGTAACTAAGGCCCAGAGTTGTAAAACTCCTTATAAAACATCCGTGTAAAAAAATATACGGCCAGGACAGAGATTAAGCCTCGTCCCGGATTAAAAAACAAGCGCAATTTGGATTCTGAATTGAAAGTACTTCTCAGTCCAAGACCCGGTTGAGTCTGTGTCTGGGAAAGCAGCCCATACTGTAGTAGCTGTCTACTGTACATACCGTCTGCACTAAGAGATCCAGGTTGGACACAGATGGTCCCAACATGTAATACCAGAAGCCAACGCAGAGGTCCGTGGTTTGGAACGTAAGAGGAACAGTGACGACCGCGGTCTCACCGTCCACGCTACCAGACATATTCACCATCAGGTAAAACCCTGTCACACACACAGGACACAAAGCAGCCATTTTTTAAACGACAGTCTTCGCCACTTTGAGTGAAACTTGTGGCAGATGCACAAGGAGACATGACCCCCTCCTTTGGACCATCTGGCAGAACGGCCAGAATATGTAGGAGACGGTGCCAGACGCATGACGGAACCAACCCTATGAACTATGCCTATGTAACGTGTAACCAGTATATAAAGAGATCTAACGGGACTGCCCCGTGGGGGAAGATCACTTCAGACCGGTACTTTATGCATCTAAGTTTGACAGTGACCTCTCCAGCATGCTGATAATAAACAATGATTGATTTAAAAATTGATTTGGAATGTCCCTGTGTAAAATGTCCATGACAGTAGCTAGCTCTTCAGGTCCAGAACAGTACCTTTGTCATTTCCGACCGTGTGGTCGTACAGTGGTCCATTCCATGGCTGGTCCACCTGCAGGCCTTGGGAGTGGACCCAGTCGAAGGCGTCGTCGGTCTCCTGGACACAGTTACACAGGCCTGATGGGGAAAGACAGGAACATTTTCATCTTATGTAGTTTTCCCCATATTCTCTTTTACAGGCGTATGTTATTGCTTCCTTCACAGTGCTCCTTTATGAAGCTGAACCCTCCCCGCAACTCATTCTTAATGCCAATCAGACCTAAGTAAATCTTCTTGGAATTCTTCCGCAATTCCAGGAGACTTCAGGCTAAACTAGGAGGGGTTGGCAAACAGATCTGGGACCAGGTTGATGTATTTCCTAGCAAGCCTCTTCTCTGTGCCTCACCATGTTCAAAGGTGCAGTCCATAGGAGTGGCTGGAGGGGTGGTGGGGGCTGTGGTGGGGGCTGAAGTGGTTGGGATCAGCTCTGCACAGGTCAGGTTCATCCTAACGTGGATGTCATCCAGGGCTATGCCTCCGTCTTCGCTGCCGGGGCGCCTGGTAGAAAATATGATCTGCAACAAAACATATGGTCCAACAATGTCTACTTGAATGCTCACTGGTACATTGGTTGACCGCTGTCTGATTGGTTGACCGTTGTCTGACCTGGTGTGGTCCTGTAGCGTTGTAGTCCACCATGGCCTGATACCAGATTGGGTCGAGTTGACCAAATCTGCTCCATATCGAACGTAGAACACCTGTCTCGTTCACATAGACTGTCAGCTCCATCTGGTCTGGGGAGGGAAGCAAACACTAAATGCACACTTTTTTTTTTGGTATGTATGACACCATTAGGCCCTATAGTGGCATGGTATTACACGAACAGGAGACTGCTGTGGGGAGGACAACTCATAATAATGGCCGGAACGGAGCAAATGGAATGGCATCAAACACCTGGAAACCATGTTGGATGTATTTGACAACATTCCACTGACTTCACTCCAGCCATTACCACAAGCCCAATTAAGGCGCCGCCAACCTCCTGTGCGTGCAAGATCGGTTTATTGTTTTGCATTATATCCTTCACCATTTACAGCCATATCAGAGCCAGTTTAGGCCACTTACCCATGGCTCCCCACATGTCCATGAAGTACCAGAACTCTATACATGCATTCTCTACCGCCTCCATAGGTTCACTCTGCAGCTGGGTAATCTCCAGTCCAGAGGAAAATACACCTGTCGAGAAGATGATGTAGTGTCCTGGAGAGGAGAGCCACAACAAACACAAGTAAAGCCATTTTCTTTAGACAACGAAAACCACCGCTGGAAACGCTGTGCCCTGGGTATAAACTTCAGCAGGCTAACGCTGTCTTGTGGCACAGGGCCGACCAGGGCTCAAACCCAATTGGTCACACAGGCTTGAAGACTTGTTAAAGCTCCCCAAGCCTAAAGTTGAGCTAAGACTTTAGCTCAGCGGTCAAATATGATCTTGTGGTACAGACAGTTGACCTAGGATCAAACCCCTTCAGTCACACCGTCAGCCTACCCTGGCCAGAGTTGGTGGTGTGGTCCACTTTTGGAGAGAAGCGCCCTCCACTGGACCCTGACCACCATTCCCAGTCCACTCCTGACGCAGCTGGGGGATTGTTCAGCCAGCCACAGTAGTCCATCTCAAAGTCACAGAACCCTGCAGAACACACACACAGATGGACTTACGTGCACACACATACGGATGGACGCATGCACGAACTCAAGAACACACACATAGTAAGAATAGCTTTCAGAGCCTTTCTGGTTTCTGTGTGTATTTTCTTTTGTTTTTTACACTAACATCCCACTGGTCATCGATTCATTGACACACTCACCTTGTGGTGGACACGGCCCATTAACAAGGGTGAGGTCATCAATGGCAATGTCCCCCTCCCGGCCATCCCCGGCCACAGCCTCAAAGATGACCTGTCAATCAGGAAACACATTGCTGTAATCTTAGTGAGTCTATCTATGAACGGTCTGTGTTTGATTGTATGACAATACGTACAGGGTCCATGCTTCATAAATGTAAATTAGTGGGCAAGTAGATTACAGGGTACAGTAAACAGTGGTCCTCAGCTGAAAGTTTCCTCAGCTGAATTCCAGAGTAGAAGTCATACTATATCTAGGGTTTGTCTGAAATGGCACTCTATTCCCTATATAATGCACCACTGTAGGGCTCTGGTCAAAAGTAGTGCACTATTTAGGGAATAGGGTGCCAATAGGATGCCTAGATATCACCCCATACTCTCATTCTGACTCTCTGTGTGTGCTAGTACACCTTTAGTGGTCTACTGAAGGGTTGAAGTGCACAACCTGACTGCAGATTGCACGTCAGCACTCACCAGACTGTTTGCACATAACGCATCTGATTATGTTGAGGGTATATGTCCGTTTTTTTCAGATTATCCAAAGATTATATATCGCAGACCATGGCGGACTTTGTGACAAACTCAACCATGAACGTGCCAGCTGTTTTATCTCCAGGGCAGAAAAACAAGACACCTCTTTTCTTTATCTTTTCATTGGAAGATGATTTATGACGCTCAATCAGATGTTTAACGGTTCACATGTGATAAAACACTTTATCGGTGTGGATCTACTTCTAGTGTTAAGTCATGTATGACCAAAATGTGTGTTTAGCTTTCACATGTAAACACCACAGTTGGGGTCAATGCAATTTCAATTCAGTTGTGTAGTAAGTCAGTATTGGGGCAGATTACTTTTAACATGAAAAATAAAGTAATCAGTAACGTAACCGATTACTTTTGGATTTACTTTCCATTCTAACACCCCGGGCATATTTTAACTGCAACTAAAATACAGTAACATGACTATTTCTATTTTGGGGACTGGTGTGAAAGCATACAAATGCTATAATTCACATTATATTTGATATTGTGAGACCATCCACAGGGCTCAAAATAAACTTTTTCCTAACGTTTTCAATTGGCGGCACAAGCCAACAAATCTGGTCAGGCAATAGAACACACAAGTAGTCTACTGATCTTATCTTAAACCCACTCAAATGACTTAAATCTAATAGACTACTAAAATTCAATTCAATTTAAATTTCAAAGATTCAATAAATCAATTGTTTAAATGAATTAGCATGTCTAAGCAGGAATGCATGATTCAAGATTCTGTGGTGTATAATCTTAACCACGGATTATCATAACATTTGGGTTGGACAATAGGTTCAATAGTTCATGGTTTGAAATGTTGCTCAATTAGAAAGCATTTTCTGCCCCGTTACTCAGAGACAGAGTGAAATTGAACTGTAAATACACTACAAAGCAGCAACTCTATGGAGTCCAGACAACTTTCTGATTGACCAGGCCTGTGGTAAATGGTTTGGTAGCCTTACCTATCGATTCAATCAATTGGAACACAAAAGAAGCCACGCACCCTTGACGGGCGATCAGCAGGACAATAGAATCTTGCCGAGCTGAGGGCATGTGAGAAGTCTTGAGGGTGCACAAAATGACAGCAGTGCTGACGAAGTGTTATCAAATGTTCCATTGGATGGAGAAATCCCTTTTTTTATACCTTTATTTAACTAGGCAAGTCAGTTAAGAACAAATTCTTATTTTCAATGATGGCCTAGGAACAGTGGGTTAACTGTCTGTTCAGGGGCAGAACGACAGATTTGTACCTTGTCAGCTCAGGGGTTTGAACTTGCAACTTTCTGGTTACTAGTCCAATGCTCTAACCCCTAGGCTACCCTGCCGCCCCAATGTCATTAGCTGTTTAAGAAAGTAACTGTAATCCTGATTAAACATGTTTTTAAGTCATCCGGGCTGATTAAAGTTACCTCATTTTTGTAATTTGATTACTCAATCTCCATTACAAATAATCCATAGTAGCAGCAGTAGTAGTAGTAGCAGTAATAATAGTAGCAGCAGTAGCAGCAGCAGTAGTAGTCGTAGCACCAGTAGTAGTAGTAATAGTGGTAGTAGTGGTAGCAGTAGCAGCAGCAGCAGTTGTTGCAGTAGTAGCATTAGTAATAGTAATAGTAGTGGTAGAAGAGGCAGAAGCAGCAGTAGTAGTAAGAGTAATAGAAGTAGAAATAGTAGTAGTAGCACCAGTAGTAGTAGCAGCACCAGTAGTAGTATCAGCACCAATAGTAGTAGTAGCAGCAGCAGTAGCAGAATCAGTAGTAACAGCATCAGTAGTAGCACCAGTAGTAGCACCAGTAGTAGTAGTAGTAGTAGTAGTAGTAGGAGTACCAGTAGTAGTAGCACCAGTAGTAGTAGCACCAGTAATGACTTAAATGTAAATGTAGTAGCAGTAGTAGTAGCACCAGTAGTAGTAGTAGTAGTAGCAATAGTATTACCAGTAGTAGCACCAGTAGTAGTAGCAGTAGTAGTAATAGTAATAGTAGTAGTAGCCCCAGTAGTAGTAGCAGCACCAGTAGTAGTAGCACCAGTAGTAGTAGCACCAGTAGCAGCAGCAGTAAAAGCAGTGCCAATAGTGTCTGCATGTACCTGGTAAGGTATATCAGGGCTGAGGACCGTAGTTCGGCCGTGTCTCCAGCGATCTCCCTGGTCTCCAGTCCTGCTCCACAGTAGGGTCTGGGTCCTGGAGCCTGGGAAGGGCTGCAGATAGATGTTGAGCTCCCCTGAGGCCCTGCCCTCCATGTGGTACCAAAACATCCAGCACTCTCCACTGCGAGGGGTGGCATCGTTCACCCCCGTTATCATACGCCCCCTGCTACCCACGTGGTGGTTCCACAGCTGGGCACTCAGGTAGTATCCTGAGCAAAAACATACCATCATATACAGGATGAGCGTGTGTGTGTGTACACGAGTGCCTGCTTGTGTGCGTGCGTGTGCGTCTCTCTCACCCAGTTCAGTACCCAGAGTGTGATCCAGCGCTGGGCTGGAAGTGTTGGCTCCCAGGGCCCCGGTGGTTCTGTTCCAGGTGAAGTCTCCAGACATCTCCACCTGCAGGCCACACAGGGACCCCTGGAAGGTGCACTCTCTCTCCGCCGGACAGGAGCCATTCACATTGCTGCTGCTGCTCACTACCATGTCGTCTATGACAATGCTACCTTGCTTACCACCCACCACAGCCTCCAATATGAACTGAAAAACACGTTATGTGGTCAAAATACATGACAATACATTGAAAAATACAGATGGTATATGGTCAACATGTAGAGACGGCACATTTGCCGTACCAGGCGGTGATACAGCCCGACAGGATGCTTTCAATGGTGCATTTTACAGAACGCTTGTCAAATAGATACTGTAAGTCGCCCTTAGTCTGTTAAAAAAAGGACTAAGTTGTTCTGATGAAAATACCAACCAGAGGGCAAGCGTATCATGAAGGACTTTGGTTGCAAGCAGGACTAAGACAAAGAGGAAGAGGCAAAGCGAGAGGGCTCACTCTCACCAAAAATCTGTCCAGAATAAGACCAATGCGTTTCTGTGGGCTTAGTAATATGCAGGCCTCAACTTGATGCCTGCGATTCCTGCTTTTGGGACAACGACTCCCGACTTGTTAGGTTGGAGACATGAGCATCTCATCATTATACACAGATCTCTGACTAAGGTAACACCAACATCATCTTTTAGGGAGCGGAAATGAGGTGACCAATAATGGTTGCAATTGAGATCAGCTGTGCGGGTGAATTTAGAGCATACGGATTTAACAAGACATCAACTGGCGATCATCTTGTGCCATCGGCGGTTGCAATAGACCCCTTGTTTTTTCAATTATATTACAATAAACTTCATTCGGATTGCTACCCGTTAGCCTATCCATTGCCACATAACGAAAGATGTGAAGACCAATAATAGACTACTGTTTGTTTCCCTGGCTGAGTGGATGAGCTGATTTGGGCCCTCAGCTGATTGATTTGGGCCTACTGTAGAAAGATAAACTTTCCTCCAGTGTGGATGCTCGCCCACGTTTTCTAGTTAGGCTACGTATAATTTGCAGAGGTGGGTAAAGTACTGAACATCTGTACTTTAGTAAAACTACTGAAGAAACTACTGAAGCAGCTCCTCCAGTAAGAGTAAACAAAGTATCCAGCCAGAAGTACTAGTACACATTTAGTTTGGTCATTTTTTACACCTTATGGTAAACTGTGATAGCAAACAAAAAAGACAACTACTTAGTCTAACTGATTTGACATTCATTTATTATTTAACCCTGCCAGCAGCATCTTGCAGATGTCCTCCAGCCCAGGTAGTCTTCAGTGAAGACTGACACTAGACAAGTCCGTGACCTGTCATTTTTTTTTCTGCCTAAATTGGTCATTACAGTCATGTCCCATCGCTGCAACTCCTGTACGGACTTGGGAGACGCGAAAGTCGAGAACCACAAAAATGACCCTGCCAAGCTGCACTGTTCCTTGACACACTGCTCGCTTTAACCTGGAAGCCAGCCGCGCCAATGTGTCATTAGAATCACCGTGCAACCCGGCCGCCAAACCCTCCCCGAACCCGGGCGACGCTGGGCCAGTTGGTGCTGCCTCCCGTCTACATCCATTTTTGCCATATATATTCTATTACAGACACCTTAATGCAGACTTTTAAATTATACTATGTGAGCTAAACATTCAAATGAATGTTATAGTATTATTTTTTGAGATTACTAATGATACTGTCCCGACTACAACAACAACAACAAAGACTTTAATACGTGTAATTTTGTCCTTGAAAATGTTTAGTGAAATACTATTCATTACTGCATTAGTGGTGTGGGGGCTGTGCTTTGGCAAAGTGGGTGTGGTTATATCCTTCCTGTTTGGCCCTTGTTATATCTGGAGTACTTCTCCTGTCCTATTCGGTGTCCTGTGTGAATTTAAGTGTGCTCTCTCTAATTCTCTCTTTCTCTCTTTCTTTCTCTCTCTCGGAGGCCCTGAGCCCTAGGACCATGCCTCAGGACTACCTGACATGATGACTCCTTGCTGTCCCCAGTCCACCTGGCCGTGCTGCTGCTCCAGTTTCAACTGTTCTGCCTTATTATTATTGGACCATGCTGGTCATTTATGAACATTTGAACATCTTGGCCATGTTCTGTTATAATCTCCACCCGGCACAGCCAGAAGAGGACTGGCCACCCCACATAGCCTGGTTCCTCTCTAGGTTTCTTCCTAGGTTTTGGCCTTTCTAGGGAGTTTTTCCTAGCCACCGTGCTTCTACACCTGCATTGCTTGCTGTTTGGGGTTTTAGGCTGGGTTTCTGTACAGCACTTTGAGATATCAGCTGATGTACGAAGGGCTATATAAATACATTTGATTTGATTTAATTTACTATGGAGGACTGCTCCTACTGGGGAGTGCCTCAGCAATCCAGGGTTTATATGCATTACTGATTCAAACCCATGCCGACTCCGGCATATGTGAGCCGGGTCAGCGGCTGTAACCACTGGATCACACAGGCACTGAGGCAACCAATCATTTATTTGGCCTATTGTTTGCTTTGAACAATTTATTATAACAAAAAAATACATCTACCCCCTACAAATATGTCAATTTATTCTAAATATTAAACATCAATTCAAACCCTTCTGCTGCAGGATTATTTCTTCTCCTGCGACGAAAGGGGTCAAATTAAGATCCGACTACGTACCTGTAGTGGGGTGTCACTGGTGAAGGTAAGGTCTGTAAAGCGCCACTTGTTCCCCTGAGTCCCATGTCTCATCCACACAACAGTCTCTGGCTCTCTGGTTGACTTGGTGAGGAACCTCACGGAGCCTGGAGAAGAACCAGATAAGAGTCATGTCTGTTCAACTGTGACAATAGGCAGTCGGCACCATTTGGTCTGTTTTGATCCCCCTTGGCCTCCTCAGAGTCTGATATGTCAGAGTTATCATGCCTATTGACACTCCCCATGCAATTGTATCTTTATTGGGCCGGGAAAAAAATTACTAATTGCCTTATGCAAATAATGAATTCAATGATATTGAGTTTGGCCATCAGTGGCGACCTAAAAAGAATATCCTTACCAATATCACTGCCGTACATGCGATACCAGAAACTAACACAGATGACTGTGCCTGCTGGCTGAGGGTAGCTGATGAGTCTGGCTGTTGATGAGGGGTCCAGCTTACTGCCGGGGTTAGTGGACATGAAATAACCTGTTAACACATGCACACGCACAGTTGAGAACGATCTTGTACTCTAACCAGGTTTCCATCCAACTTTTTTAAAGTAAAGTATGAATAAAAAGATGGAACTGTCTTTGGTAAAAAAAAAAAATAATAATAATAATAATAATTCACTAGGTGGCATCTTTTTGTTTCAGTAAAATGAATTATGCGAGAAATGGCGGTGGAAACGCATTCAATGAACACATATTGATATAATAACCAACATTTGTGTGGGCCTCCTACTATGACTCGGGAAAGTATGCAGTTTATTAGACTACAGATTAAATACATTATGATGAACTTCACAGGGGGATGAAAGTCCAAGGTGATGAGTTTGATGCTCCTTTCCAATAAATATCGATGGTCTTATTCTGGTGACATGATGATCCATTCTTGGCTGTCATTTGACAAATAAAAAAGAATTCTGCTCTAGTCCATAATAATAGGCTAGCCTACCAGCACTGTATCCGAGTTGCTGGTGTGTGCCAAGACCAGAGTGGGCACATCCGCTATAACGCAACCATTTTTTGTGACAAAACTTGTCACTTGCATTTTTTTTTTCCTTCGGTAAAATGGAAATTTAATCGCAGAAGTTATTTTTATGTGCGCAACGTCATCACGCACAGCATTTAATCCGGAATGCATTACATTTGATGGAAATACATCTCTGATGGGAAATGTACATATTCTTTTTATGCAGGTTTTAGCATATTTGCATGTCTCCAATTGGATGGAAACCTAATTTCTGATTACCATGTGAAATGTAATCCACAGAAACATACACTACATGACCAAAAGTATGTGGACACCTGCTCGGTCGAACATCTCATTCCAAAATCATGGGCATTAATATGGAGTTGGTCCCACCTTTGCTGCTATAACACCCTCCACTATTCTGGAAAGGCTTTCCACTAGATGTCCGAACATTGCTACAGGGACTTGCTTCCATTCAGCCATAAGAGCATTAGTGAGGTAGGGCACTGACGTTGGGTGATTAGGCCTGGCTCGCAATGGGCGTTCCAATTCATCCTAAAGGTGTTCGATGGTGTTGAGTTCAGGGCTCTGTGCAGGCCAGTCAAGTTTTTCCACACCGATCTCAACAAATCATTTCTGTATGGACTTCGCTTTGTGCACGGTGGCATTGTCATGCTGAAACAGGAAAGAGCCTTCACCAAACTGTTGCCACAAACTTGGAAGCACAGAAATGTCTAGAATGTCATTGCATGCTGTAGAGGTCTGCCGGACTGCCAGATGGTGAAACGTGATTAAACACTACAGAGAACGCATTTCCACTGCACCAGAGGCCAATGGAGGTGAACTTTACACCACTACAGCCGACGCTTGGCATTGTGCATGGTGATCTTAGACCTGTGTGCGGCTACTTGGCCATGGAAAGCCATTTCACTAAGCTCCCAACTAACAGTTATTATGCTGATCTTGCTTCCAGAGGCAGTTTGGAACTTTGTAGTGAGTGTTGCAACCGAGGACAGGCAATTATTATGCGCTACGTGCTTCAGCACTCAGTGGTCCCGTTCTGTGAGCTTGTGTGGCCTCCCACTTTGCGGCTGAGCTGTTGTTGTTCCTGAACGTTTCCACTTCACAATAACAACACTTACAGTTGACCTGGGCAGCTCTAGCAGGGCAGACATTTTACGAACTGACTTGTTGGAAAGGTGGCATCCTATGACGGTCCACGTTGACAGTCACTGAGCTTTTCAGTAAGGCCATTTTACTGCCACTGTTTGTCTATGGAGATTGCATGGCTGTGTGTTTTATTTTATACACATGTCAGCAACAGTTGTGGCTGAACTGGCCAAATCCACTAATTCGAAGGGGTGTCCACATACTGTTGCATGTGTAGTGTAGTCAACATCCAAAATATACATCAAATAAACAAAACCACACACCAAGAGAATAATCCTGTTTACATTTCCTGACTAAAACACCTCTCCTTCCATCTCTCCTTCTATGATATGATCTAGTCTGTGGTTTGGCAAACCCTTGACTTACCACTGCCAGTAGTGTGGTCTATTCCTCTTGCTCTCTTCCACAGAAGGGAAACAGTGTGGTCTGGGTACCTTTAAACATCACCAGGAATAATGTTATCTTAAGGAGGATGATGGTGATGATGAGTATGATTATGAGGATTGGAGATTATATTGATTCTTATTATGGTTGTATTGTTGTCATTACCAGGCACAGGTGTCCTTCTCAAAGTCACAGGTGAGGAATTGGGAGCCAGCAGGTATGTCCCATTCCCCACAGCTCTCAAAGCTGATATCATCCAGCATGATGTCCTGAGCTCCAAGGGATGAGGGGTCCACAGAAAACTCCAACTAAAGGGGGGAGAAAAATAGAGAGAGAGCAAGAGAGAAAGAGTGTGCATGTACAAGTGTGAAAGTGAGTGTGTGTGTGTGTGTGTTTCCAATGCCAACCTTGAAACCTCCTGGTTGATTACCGATGAAGGCCGTAGCATTCTCCCATCCTCTAGTCTGCTGTGGCTTGGAGATCATCAGTAATTCTGTGCTCCCAGTGCTTCGGATCATCTTCAGATACATCCGAGCGGACGCACTAAAGTCCCCATAGAGATGGTACCAGAAGCTAAAAATATGAGAGCATCCTTAGTACAACAGCTACTGTAGCAACCTCAACAAGAGGCTTGGACCTCTTGGCTAAGGTGTAATGGCTAAGGCCAATTACCTCTGACCATGTCTGGCTAAGAACCCACAAACAACATTTTAAACTCTTTCTTGATATCATAGTAAATGAGCTCTAGCTACCACATAGAAAAGCATTTGTTTGTTTTTTAGTAAATAGCTGTTTCAATACACCATCAGGTTATTAAATACTTTTAAGAAGACACAAAACAAAATTTTCCCAGATGAAAAACTATGACTTTATACCTCACGAACTCTCCCTACTGCTCTTTTTGTTACACAATGATTAAAACCGTAAAGCCGTAAATCAAAGAGAAACGGTGACTAGTACAGAATTACTCCTTACCTTATATGGCATCCCAAAGCCATTGGTTTGTCAACGGAATGCAACAACACAGCCCTGCTAAAGTGTGTTGCTGAGTCTCCTTCCACATGCATAACATGTCCTGGGACATATAAACACACACATCAAGCAGGCAGCACAGATACTGTACAAAGAAGCACATGGACAACACAGCAGTCATAACAATGGAGCTATGTGACCATTCTATTCCCTAGGGCTGGGTTTCCCTTAAAGCAACGTAGCACTGCGATCATCTTTTGCCCATTTAGTTTCAATGGAATGAAGATGAACTTAGTGTGTGTATTGAGACATATACCCCAAGGTGATCCCGTGGTGTGGTCCTGTCCAGGAATCAGGCTGATGTTAGCCATCTCCAGACTCCAGCGGTACACTCCCACACTGCTGTCGTTCCATCCACAGGAGTGGCGCTCAAAATCACACGACCCTGAGAGGGGACACCAGGGTCGTATTCATTGGGCACAAAACAGAAGATAACAGGCGGACACAGGGATGGACTACATGAACTTGTCCAATAGAAACGCTCATTTTTTGTTGTTGTTGTTGTTTTTTTAAACGCTACGGTGTGCCCTAATGAATATGACGCAGCAAACAGTCAGACACGCTCGAGAAACACTAAGACTAAAACTAAAGGGATAGAAAGTGTTTGATTGTTAGACAGAATGGTGTTTGTTTTTTTATCAAAGGAAGAAACAACTGGTTTCCACAGCCTCTGTCGGGCATTTTGAACGAGAAGACGAAGGAGTTGAGCAGAGAGAAGAGAATAATAGCTCTCTAGAGCTGAAGAGTACGCAGAGAAGCCGGAGGAAGATTTCAGATTGACGTACCACAGAACTCCTCATCGGAACCATCATCACAGTCGTCCTTGAAATCACAGACATCATCAACTGGGACACATTTGCCAGACGCACACAGGAAGTCGCTCTCAGGACAACAGCAAACTAGGATCAAAAAGACTGAAAAAGAAAAAATCCTATTAGACGAGTTCCTTGACCTCTCGGATCTGATCATTCTATATTTTGAATGACAACATTACATTGGCAAACTGCAATTAATAGAATTCAGGAGGTGTGTGTCTACTGAAATGAGAAAGGGAGAAACAAATGAAGAAATATGTAGAGTATTTTCATTCTGAATTGCACTGCTGTTGATCATTGTCTGCCGTGCTGGACACATAATCACAAAGCGAATTCACCGTGTTCAGGAAGGTTGATTACAACGGCAACCATTTGAATATAACGGTTACCGACGGCCTCTGACGACCATTCCATTCCCTCTAGGTATCACTGTTGCGCCACACGTGAGACCACCCTGACTTTCCTCATTATACACTCATCCAAAAGACAAACACAGTCATGCACATAGGATCATGCGAAGTCATTATGTGTAAGGTAAACTCACCTGATAGGAGAACCAATAATCTTCTCATGTTGAACAAACCATGGAAACAATACAATAAATACAGAAAAGAAAGAAAAGGAATGTGAGGCTTCAGAAAACGTTTATACCAGTCAGGCAGTTACCATCCCATCCAAGGAACTGATTGAACTGATCGTTTTTATAAAGATTCCATTATCTCAACCGTTTGGTCTTATCAATAGCATGTGCTTAAAGTCCACACAGCGCACTCATTAAACTCACATTGCATTCCCTCTGCCTAGTCTTTATGGCCCACCGTGTATTTCAGGGCCAGTATTCATTAAGAGAGTCTCAGAGTAGGAGTGCTGATCTAGGATCAGTTTAGCCTTTTAGATCATAATGAAGAAGATTGTATTACAGGGGGGGGGGCTGATCCTAGATCAGAACTCCTAATCTGAGATGCTTTTTGAAAACGGGCCCTGAACCCTATCACTCTGTCTGGCACAGCAGCACAGTTGAGCTCTGGACTACCTGATCTAGAGAGAGAGTTAATATGGTTCTGCCCCTTGATCCCTCACTGTGTTCCTATCTTTGCCAGCTTTCCTAGAGATTGTAAGGCGGTGGGAGATGAGGCAACAAAAATCAAGTGTGCTTGTAACCAACTGGCAGTGAACCTAGTCGTCAGTGTTGAGAGTGGGAACAGTACACCGATGTTAAACGTCAAACGACTGTACAGTTACCCATCAGTGTAAGGGTGACAGTTAAATTTGAGGTCTGGAAACCAAAGTCAGTGATAAGCTACTGTGTGATGTAGATTAGTCTACTACATTCTAATCTAATCGACACGGACACAAAAGTGACGTGATTGGGACATACATTTTTTTACATAAAAGTTAATACAACGGATTTACCATAGTAACATTCATTGGGTTGTTGATAGATGGACTTCTAAATAACGCAAATAATATGTTACTATGGTAGTCAGACTATGGAATTGTGATGTGGAACCTCCTCTGTGACATCATATTGTGTCCAAGCACAGTCACCATAGACATTATGACATCATGAACGGTCATCTGTGGTTTATTGTGACATCACCATCCCTCTGTATCCATTTGAGGACAACAAAGTCAGTGGGTCATGAGGTATGGCATCTTGGAGGTTGTCAAATCCATCAACTGCCCCTGGTATGTTCAGATAATTAATTGAAAATAAATATTGCATTACAATATCATTGGTTATTATAATATATAGAACATGCCAATAGTTTGAATTATGCATTTACTTTGTAGATTCATATGTTTACTCTTACAGAATATTAGTAAGGTCAACCCTGTCTGAATTAACAGTTTCTTTAAGATGCCATTAAAGAGGCGAGGGCTACAAATCTTATAGATTATAGTGGTAAAACATACAGTAACAGGCTACTGTAGGCAGTTGTTTCTGTCTGAAAAAACTTAGAGGAACTCTGTTTCCCTGCCAGTCTGTGGGAGGCGTAGGGGGCTCAGGAGACCTCTCTCCATGGCCAGAGACTCACTGAAAGTGCTGAGGAGGGGGAGAGAAGGGAGAGGGAAGCGTGGGACTCCGGCTTGCCCCTGCCCACCAGGAGCCTCTGAGCCAACAGAGCGGAGAGACTCTCCCCAGCCACAGTGCAGGAGAGTGGACGCCAACTCTGTGAGAAGGCGCAGGCCTCCAGTAATCGGCTCTAGAGATGGGATGAAACACTTTCCCCGTAAGAGGCTGGAGGCCGACTCTGTGAGGAGGTGCAGGTCTCCATGCGGAAGAAGGAGAAACTCTCCCCAAGGCAGGAGGTTAGACAACCCTATCAGGAGACGCAGGTCCCAGATCGAGAGGGACCAATCTCCTGGGAGCTGCAGAGAGAGTGATGAGAGTAAGGAAGAAGAGGAAGGAAGCAGCAGCAGCTCTGGCTCTGCCAGTGAGAGTGAGACGTCTGGAGAGAGTGAAGGAGAAAGACAGGAGAGAGAAAGTAGAAGAGTGATGAAGCAGGCTGCTTGTCTGTTTGAAGATATATCAGGGCTGAGGGTCAGGGAGAGTCACACCCAGGAGACAGAGAGTGAGGAGGAACAGCAACAACAAGCATTCCCTTATTTATTGAGAGTAAGGACCAACAGAACACCCAACCATTTACCAAGAGAGAACGCTAGAGGCCGAGCCAGACCCAAACCAAAACCAAGTAGGAGCGAACCCACCAACAACGACTCTCCTGGCCCATCCCGAGCCAAGAACCCACGCATGAGGCCCAACATGATCAAACTGAAGTCCAGAGAGAGAGTCAAAGCCAAGGACATGGGGGAGGAATCGCTCCTGAGCCGACGCAGAAGTCGAAGTGAGACATCCAGCAGAAGTCCTTCTTCTCAGAGTGAGACAGTCGGAAGACGGGTCACTCCAGCCTTAACGTACACTTACAAGCTAAGGCCCAGAGCCCCAGCTCCAGCTCCACATAGGCAGGCCGAGCTTGAGAGAGAAGCTGCTGCCATTAGAGAGAGGGGGGGGAAGAGAAAAGAGGAAACCCTGAGAGGACAGAACGAAGTCCAGGAGGAAGAGCAAGACGAGGAGGAGGAGGAAAAGGAGAGCGCAGCTCTTTCCTGCTCGGGACTGAAGGGAGGGAGAGGAGGGTTGGTGAACAATGGTAAGGGACTAAACCTTAGATGGCGTGATGACAACACCAAACGGAAGAGAAGAAAGAGGGCCAGAGAGGAGGAGGAGAGCAGTGAGGAGTTGGTGGAGAGGGTGTGGTCCAGGGAGGGCTGGAAGAGGAATAAGAACAATAGAAACACTAGTCCGGAGATACCCATCGTTATCCACTATCTAACCCGACAAAGGAGAGGCCAGTTGAAGAACCCACTACCCAATGATAGAGGATCGTCCTCATCTTCTTCATCCTCAGACTCCAGTATCTTTAATCTTGGACCCAACCCCAGTAAGACCGGACTACACATAGTTTCAATTCAGCAGAAGAAGAATTAGCCTGGTCCCAGATGTGTTAGTGCTGTCTTGCCATGGGCCTGACAATGACCACAGGAGCTGGCAAGACAGCACAAAGACATCTGGGACCAGGCTAAAGAAGAACTAGTATTTGGATATGACATGAAACAGTATCTAATCTTGAGTTTGTTATTTCTAATCTGTGATGATTTGGGCTTTATCTCATGCGTAACTTTGTTGCAGGTAGCTTTGACTCTCTCTTCACACTGGGGAGCATGCTGGGTAAAGGAGGATGTGGGGCGGTCTACGCCGCCATGCGCAAAAGTGACGGCCAACAGGTGAAGCTTTTAACATTAGAATTCTTTAACCAAATTCTGGTCGTAGTAAGTTAACAGATAGGAGTAAACATTAGAATTTTCATCTATCAATATTCACATAACGCAAGAAGTGAAAGCACACTACTATATGAATATATCATGTTGCTTTTACCCCGTCAGGTGGCCATAAAGTATGTGAACAGAGGAATGGCCGAGCCATACGTAAAGCTTGTAAGTAGCCTGTTTTAGTTGACGCAATGGCAAGTACTGTAAGTCTAAGAAGACAAGAACGCTGGGTTTTGGGTTTTGGTCTGGCTCGCCCTGTTGCGTTCTCCGTTGGGAAACAGTTGGGTGTTCTGTTTGTCATTACGCTCAATAAAGGGAACGCTTGTTGTTGTTGTTCTTCACTCTCCTTCTCACCTGTGGAGAACACCTCATCTAATGGCAACCCCCCTCTCAACCTTTCCATCCCATCTCACCTGCAGCCTGGAGAGAGGAGTGCCTTGCCCCTGGAGGTGGCCCTGATGCAGATCGTCTCACGGCCCCCGTCCTGCTGCTACGTGCTGGGCCTGCTGGACTGGTTCGAGGAGGCCGAGCGTTTCATCCTGGTGCTGGAGAGACCCTATCCGTGCATGGACCTGTTTGATTTCATCGAGGAGCTGGGAGGCCGGGTGGACGAGTGTCTGGCCAGGATCATCATGATACAGGTGATGTGTCGAGACCTGTGTGGTGCAGTTGGTAGAAGCGTGGCGCTGGAAATGCTAAGGTTGTGTTTTCATTCCCGCAGGGATCACATACACATATCTCTAGTCACTCCTAAGTCACACTTTACTTTATCACCGTTTTTTTAAGGGGCATATGTTATGTTATTGCAGGTGGTACTGGCTGTTCGGCATTGCCGCGACCGAGGGGTCCTGCACCGAGACGTCAAGGCTGAGAACCTGCTGGTGCAGACGGACAACCTGCGGGTTAAGCTCATCGACTTTGGCTGCGGAGACCTTCTGAGAGAATCCTCCTACAGAGACTACTCAGGTAGGACACAACAGGAGAATGGTTGGTCAGGGTGATCATGTTCAGTAGGCACGGAATGCAAGGAAACGCTCTGAAACCGAGGGAAATGGGGAGGTACTATCTAAACTCGTCCAATAAGAAGCGCTCATTACCGTTTAAAAAAACATTTTGTCAGTGTGCCCTAATGTACATGACCAGTGGTAAAGATAAATAAAAAAATTCTAATGTTTCACCCCTCAGGCACAGAGGAGTACTGTCCTCCAGAGTGGGTGCTGAGCGGTGTGTACCAGGGCCGCCACGCCACCATCTGGTCACTGGGGGTACTGCTCTACGGCCTGGTGTGCGGCCGTCTGCCCTTCAACAAGGAGGCTGATATCATTGCTGGGCGCCTGCGCTTCAAAAAGGGCCTGACTAAAGGTGAGCGGGAGGGAGGCAAGTGCAATAGACCATTTGAGAGAGAAAATAAAGTTTGTGTTGGTAAACGTGGGTATGCATTTAGATGTGGTTATGGATACATAAAATGGTGCTCAATGACAAAAACTATATATAAAATAGGGACCCAAAGGCAAACTCACCATCCTATCATTTTTTTTCCCTTTATGGTAGAGTGTAAGGAGTTGATCAACTGCTGTCTGCAGCAGGATCCCACCAAGAGGCCTGTTCTAGAGCAGATCCTTCTTCATGACTGGATGGCAGACGGACCTGTGATCTAGGACGAACTTTATGAGACTGGGTGATCTACTACCTGGGTCAGCTCGCAGGTTACCATGACAACAACGATCAGGGAAGAAACGCAAAATGAACCTTTGCAAGATACCAGTATATGAATAAAGAGAAGAAAGCAATCAAAACACACCGAGTGGCATGTCAGGGTTTTTTTCTGCAGTATTTTCATAGACATTTTCCATTGTCTTGTTTTTCCATAGAGAAACGTTAGTGTTTGAAATTTAAGAAATGTGAAAATTTCAGGGGAAAAAAACAAAAAAAATGTAAGACGTTTGTTTATTAAATCCAGAAATGTCCTATACAGCATATATATAAAAAATGAATATTTCAATAAGGCATTTTGGTCATTTGATTCAGAATGTGTACACTTGTTCTAAAGGAACGTGATATTCCCTCAATAACTCTAACAAGACATTCGGATATTTTTCTATACTTGTAAATAGGCTATAGAAAAGAAGAGGCATGTGTCCAGGATCATAGTGATAATGTCACTCCATCACTACATTCGAAAGGGCTCGTTCCTAGCTTGGCCCTAGATCTGTTAGTGCTGTATATTATTAATGCCCAGTGGAGTTGGCTGTAGATGACAAACAGATCTGGGACCAGGTTAACTTGTACCAGCGTAATCGCACACAAACTGGTCTCTGCATTAGAGGGCATGAAAGCTTACTTGACGGTGCCATCCTACCCACCATGACGATAGCACAATATTTATCTAGGAAAATGACACAATAGCACGTCATTCTTACGACGTTACGATGACGTGAATCTTACAATATAAGTATTTCTCAACTTCGTTGACAACAACAACAACATTTTGACAAACGTTGGATTCCGATGGAACATCGTTAAGCATTTTAGGACTACGAAGGGGCCGTTTGAGACAGGCTGTCCGATGTCTGCGAGCTTCCTTCAAGTGTAGAGAGAAAACCAGTTCCGGGGGGGCGCATATTCAAAAAGCGTCTCAAGAGCGTCCGTGTATTCTTACTCATTAGGATCTAAAAGGCCAGACTGATCCTAGGTCAGTGCTCCTGCTTTGAGACGCGTTATGAACACACGCCCCCTGGGGGGTTTCCAGTGCCAGCACATCCCCTGAGTGAGTGGTCCCAGCGGTCAGTCGGTCAGGTCCAGTACAAGCCCTACACAGTTTTCCTGGCCGTGAGCACTCTCACGATGGAGCCCACTCCTCCTGCAGAGAGAGCCTAGAACACACACAGAAAGACACACAGTATGAACACAGTGAAAGCAAAGAACAGCATTATATCAACAGCTTGCGGGACACCCACTGGGGATGTTTGTCATCACTCAATGTAATTCCTCTCTCCTGCTAATCAAATAGCCTGTGTGTTTATCTGGTCAGCTTTTGGTGTCTCTGGATAGACTGCCAACGTTCTCAAAATAACATGTTATAGGGTGCGGTTTTTGAAGGCACTTGCTTTCTGGACCGTCACTGACGTCTGTGAGATGTGCGACACGCCCACTCGCTGCCGCGTGTGTAGGTGTCGCATGGTTTGATATGAATAACATGGGTTCGTGGTAGGCCTATTTATTTAAAAACAGAAGCCTAGAATGTAATGACTATAGTGATGCATAATTGCAATGCAGTTCACCCCCGTCTGCAAATTAAAAATCTCTGGATATAGGAAAGGTCATTTTTTTGAGGCCAATGTGTTTATATATTTTGTCCAGGGGGCATTACAGGTACAATATTTAAATTAATATCAATTCATATTCCTCCCATGGGCCTATTTCCCTTTGTATCGTGGCACTTCTAGTTACAATCAAATGTTTTGATAGGCATTTTTACATTTAGGTCATTTAGCAGACGCTCTTATCAAAAGCGACTTACAAAAAAATAAAAGGATAGTGATCCACTTTAAAATGACAGCTGGTAGGGACTTGGTGGGACACAAACACAGGATGTCATTCAGCCAACCGCATCGTTGTCTGGTGTCAGGGGGTCAAAGGTGAGCAATGGTGGTGAGTGCATACATCTTCATACTTTTCTCTCGTCCTGGTCCCCCGTGGGAATCGAAACTACAAGCCTGGAGTTGCAAGCGCCATGCTCTACCAACTGAACCACACGGGAACAAATGAGCCTACCAACTGCACCTACCATGAACCCATCTCATCCATATCTATAAAAAAAAAAAGCAGAGTCGGCCTGTAGGTTAGGGATGGTCCTGCATGTCCGTTGCGCAGGACTCACATCAAAACTGGGAGTGTAAACCCCCCCCCCCCCCTCCCGTGTAGGCTGTCTAATCTACCAGCTCACGTTTGTTGCTTATGTTTTAGGCCTAGTGCTTGTTTGACTCATTATGTACCTTGCTCTAATTGACGGCGTTACTTGAAAGGATTTGAAGCTTAGTTTAAGAGTTGGGGAAAACAGGGCAGCGGGTCATGAGATCTGCTGACTGCTGTTGAAGATTTGACGCACATGCCCGCCATAGACCATTAGCGCAGCAGCGCAGTTGATAGGATGCTGCGGATCGCTGGCTGCATATTCATATTACGACGCATAATTGCCATGGTAATTTGGAATGTTCAGTCAATTAGCATATTTATTAGGGATCCCCATGGCAGCAGCTACTCTTCCTGGGGCCTGGCAAAATTAAGGCAGTTATACAATACCGAATTCACAACACACTAAGTGAGTGCCCTCAGGCCCATACTCCACTACCACATATCTACAACACAAAATCATATGTACGTGTGTATTCCATGTTTGTTAATTCCATGTGTAACTCCGTGTTGTTGTTTGTGTCGCACTGCTTTGCTTTATCTTGGCCAGGTCGCAGTTGCAAATGAGAACTTGTTCTCAACTAGCCTACCTGGTTAAATAAAGGTGAAAAAAATATATATAAAAAAAAATAGTGCATATGGTATCGTGTGTGTATGCATGTGTCTGTGCCTATGCTTGTTGCTTCACAGTCTCCGCTGTTCCACAAGGTGTATTTTTATCTGCTTTTTAAATCTGATTCTACTGCTTGCATCAGTTACCTGATGTGGAGTAGAGTTCCATGTAGTCATGGCTCTATGTAGTATTGTGCGCCTCCCATAGTCTGTTCTAGACTTGGGGACTGTGAAGAGACCTCTGGTGGCATGTCTTGTGGGGTATGCGTGGGTGTCCGAGCTGTGTGCTAGTATTTTAAAAACAGACAGCTCGGTACCTTCAGCTTGTCAACACCTCTTACAAAAACAAGTAATGAGGAAGTCAGTCTCTCTTTCACTTTGAACCAGGAGAGATTGACATGCATGTCATTAATGTTAGCTCTCCGTGTACTTTTAAGGGCCAGCCGTGCTGCCCTGTTCTAAGCCAACTACAATTTTCAGAGGCCCCTCTTTGTGGCACCTGACCACACGACTGAACAGTAGCCCAGGTGCTACAAAACTGAGGCCTGCAGGACCTGCATTGTTGATAGTGTTGTTAAAGGCAGAGCATCACTTTATTATGGACAGACTTCTCCCCATCTTAGCTACAGTTGTTTCAATATGTTTTGACCATGACAGTTTACAATCCAGGGTTACTCCAAGCAATTTAGTCACCTCAACTTGCTCAATTTCCACATTATTCATTATGATATGTTGTTGAGGTTTATGGTTTAGGGATTGATTGATTTGTCCCAAATATAATGCTTTTAGTCTTGGAAATATTTAGGACTAACTTATTCCTTGCTACCCATACCGAAACTAACCGCAGCTCTTTGTTAAGTGTTGCAGACATTTAGCTGACGAGTATAGCGTTGAGTCATCCGCATACATAGATATAATGGCCTTACTCAAAGCATGTCGTAGGTAAAGATTGAAAAAAGCAAGTGGCCCAAACAGCTACCCTGGGGAATTCCTGCTTCTACCTGGATTATGTTTGAGAGGCTTCCATTAAAGAACACCCTCTGTGAACACCCTCTGTTAGACAAGTAACTCATCCACATTATAGCAGAGGGTGTAAAGCCATAACACATACATTTTTCCAGCAGCAGACTACGATCAATAATGTCAAAAGCTGCACTGAAGTCTAACAAAACAGCCCCCACAATCATTTTATCATCAATTTCTCTCAGCCAATCATCAGTCATTTGTGTAAGTGCCGTGCTTGTTGAGTGGCCTTCTGTATAAGCACGCTGAAAGTCTATTGTCAATTTATTTACTGTGAAATAGTATTGTATCTGGTCAAACACTATTTTTTCCAGAAGTTTACTGTGTTGGTAACAGGCTGATTGGTCGGCTATTTGAGACAGTAAAAGGGGCTTTACTATTCTTGGGTAGCAGAATGACTTTAGCTACCCTCCAGGCCTGAGGGCACACACTATCTAGTAGTCTGAAATTGAAGATGTGGCAAATAGGAGTGGCAATATCATCCGCAATTAACATCAGTAATTTTCCATCCAGATTGTCAGACCCCGGTGGCTTGTCATTGTTGATAGACAACAATAATTTTGTCACCACTTCCAAACTGACTTTACGGAATTCAAAAGTACAATTCTTGCCTTTCATAATTTGGTCAGATATACTTGGATGTGTAGTGTCAGCATTTGTTGACGTTTATCTTGCCAATGAAAAAGTCATTAAATAAGATGGCAATATCAGTGGGTTTGGTGATAAATAAGCCATCTGACTCAATGAATGATGGAGCCGAGTTGTCTTGTTTCCCCAAAACGTCATTTAAGGTGCTCCAAAGCTTCTTTACTATCTATCTTTATATAATTTATTTATGTCTCATAACGGGTGCGTCCTTATTATTAACTGGAATAAGACATTTCATAAATGTGTCAAGTGCAGCGTCAGGTTGCTCCTCATTACACACCCTAGACCAGAAAATATTCTTTACATCATCAACATATGAATCCCTACAAAACGTCTTGTATGACCTCTTATACACTATATTAGGCCCAGCATTTGGAACTTTGTTTTTCCTAGATATGGCTATTATATCGTGATCACTACATCCTATGGATTTGGATACATGTTGAAGATTTCATTCCTGTGCTGTTTGTAAATACCCTGGCAGGTTCACTGATAACCTGAACCAGAACCAGTTTACAAGACCTGGTTACAGTTTGAAGTTTTTTTCTTGAGTGGGCAGCTTGATGATAGCCAGTCAACATTTAAAATCACACAGAAAATATACTTCTCTGTTGATATCACATACAGTATCAAGCATTTCACACATATTATCCAGATACTGACTGTTAGCACTTGGTGGTCTATAGCAGCTTCCCACAAATATACAGTTGAAGTCAGAAGTTTACATACACCAAGTTGACTGTGCCTTTAAACAGCTTGGAAAATTTCAGAAAATGATGTCATGACTTTAGAAGCTTCTGATAGGCTAATTGACATAATTTGAGTCCCTTAGAGGGGTACCTGTGGATGTATTTGAAGGCCTACCTTCAAACCTATGTTTGATATCATGGGAAAATAAAAATAAATTAGCCAAAACCTCAGAAAGAAAATTGTAGACCTCCACAAGTCTGGTTCATACTTGGGAGCAATTTCCAAACGCCTGAAGGTCCCACGTTCATCTGTACAAACAATAATACACAAGTATGAACACCATGAGACCACACAGCCATCATACCGCTCAGGAAGGAGACGCCTTCTGTCTCCAAGAGATGAACGTTTCATGAGCTTTGTCAGAAGGAATGGGACACAATTCACCCAACTTATTGTGGGAAGCTTGTGGAAGGCTACCTGACACATTTGACCCAAGTTAAACAATTTAAAGGCAATGCTACCAAATACTAATTGAGTGCATGTAAACTTCTGACCCACTGGGATGTGATGAAAGAAATAAAAGCTTAAATAAATAATTCTCTCTACTATTATTCAGACATTTCACATTCTTGAAATGAAGTGGTGATCCTAACTGATCTAAGACAGGGAATTTTTACTAGGATTAAATGTCAGGAATTGTGAAAAACTGAGTTTAAATGTATTTTAAATGTATTTGGCTAAGGTGTATGTAAACTTCAACTGTATCATCAGTCAGGCTTTAGCATGCCCACACACCCTGTAAGTGCTTCCAGCCATTCACCAATAAGGATAAGTCTTACCTTTTCGTGCCACAGCAGCAGTGTAGCACTGCTGTTTTCAGAAGGCTTCTCAAAACCCTTGTAGATGTACTTCATGAGCAGGTCAACGCCGTTCTTATCCAGAGACTGAACAGCCTTCTCAATGTCACTACTCTTGAAGGCGCTCAGCACTTTAAGCACCAGGGCCTCAGCACGATCCTATAACACACATTTAGTATCTTCTGCTAAGGAAGTACACACTTGCACATGTCTCTACTCTGTATGATGTCATGATGTGTGAACCGCAGACTATACAGTTCCGTTTTGAGGAGATGGAAGCTCAAAGTGTATGTTGAGGAACACAGAGGCAAGTAGTGTATGTTGAGGAACACAGAGACAAGTTGTGTTTAACATTGGGCTGTTATTAATGCACAAAACGGATCTATTGTGTTGTATTGAAGACTCACCTTAACATTTTGGTTTTTGGTGTTGATTGGAGGATTCTTCAGCACAGCCTGCAGAGCTTCCATCAGGTTGCCTGTGCATCACAGTGTTAAGGAAAACAGACAGAGAGACAACACACAACACAGTTTAACACTGATGAGACAGTCATGGTCGGCTTGATTCACCTCTTCAAATCAAGTTGCTTTTATGTTTCAGAAACTCAATGAATAACTGACTTGTGGAATCCACTTCCTACCCCCCAATTTGTCAGAACCTGCTTCAGGTAATAAACAAAATATTAGGCCTACCACCACCACTAAACCTCTACTGAATAAAACACAAAATCTGACTGCACAACGTGTATTGTATTTTCTCCTCAAATATATATATTTATAACGATTAAAATAAATAAGAGCACCACGCCCTGACTTGAAGTGACACGCGCAAAGGCATATACTTGATTCTGCAAAATCATACCACGACTTGCCAGATGGTCTGTGCATTGCAACATTTTGGAGAAAATCTGTATCGGCTTCACGCCACTTTATCAAATGTAAAAGTGCACGTATAAAATCAAATCAATGTAAAAGGATATTGTCTGATCAGCGAATCCACTTCTGCTTCATCTGGACCGACCTGACTCTCTCCATTATCCTCATCATCCACAAATTTGTTCTCGTCGTACTCGTCAACGTCCACCTTCCTGAATTGGTTCGAATCAGTATTTTTCGACATTTTGACGTTATGGTTTGTTGTTTAAAGAAGAATACTGCAATCTGTCTGTGCTCCTTTTACAGTAAAATAATTCCTGGTTTAATTTCCTGTCTCGCACTGACAGCTTCACTTCCGCATAGAGGGCGCTTTCTCGTCGTTGATGTATGATTTGTATAGTTGGAGCAGTACTCATAAATAACAGTAGATGGTGGTAGAGGTCAAGAAAACACTATCTCTCTGCCTGAGTGAGAAGCTAGGCTGAAACGCCTGCATTTTGGAGCTGCCTTACTCAAGAAAGAAAAAAAGAGATCATGTTTGTATTCGGCTTTTTAATAAAATAAAATAAACGTTGTATGCAAACTGATATGTGACACGTAGTAGTATGCAAAACAGGCAAAGAAAAAGTATATATACAGTGGGGCAAAAAAGTATTTAGTCAGCGACCAATTGTGCAAGTTCTCCCACTTAAAAAGATGAGATAGGCCTGTAATTTTCATCATATGTACACTTCGACTATGACAGAAAAAATGAGGAAAAAATGCAGAAAATCACATTGTAGGATTTTTAAATGAATTTATTTGTAAATTATGGTGGAAAATAAGTATTTGGTCACTGACAAACAAGCAATATTTCTGGCTCTCACAGACCTGCAACTTTAAGAGGCTCCTCTGTCCTCCACTCGTTACCTGTATTAATGGCACCTGTTTGAACTTGTTATCAGTATAAAAGACACCTGTCCACAACCTCAAACAGTCACACTCCAAACTCCACTATGGCCAAGACCAAAGAGCTGTCAAAGGACACCAGAAACAAAATTGTAGACCTGCACCAGGCTGGGAAGACTGAATCTGCAATAGGTACGCAGCTTGGTTTGAAGAAATCAACTGTGGGAGCAATTATTAGGAAATGGAAGACATACAAGACCACTGATAATCTCCCTCGATCTGGGGCATCACGCAAGATCTCCCCCCATGGGGTCAAAATGATCGCAAGAACGGTGAGCAAAAATCCCAGGACCACACGGGTGGACCTAGTGAATGACCTGCAGAGAGCTGGGACCAAAGTAACAAAGCCTACCATCAGTAACACACTACGCCACCAGAGACTCAAATCCTGCAGTGCCAGACGTGTCCCTCTGCTTAAGCCAGTACGTGTCCAGGCCTTCTGAAGTTTGCTGGAGCGTATTTTGATGATCCAGAAGAAGATTGGGAGAATGTCATATGGTCAGATGAAACCAAAATAGAACTTTTTGGTAAAAACTCAACTCGTCGTGTTTGGAGAACAAAGAATGCTGAGTTGCATCCAAAGAACACCATACCTACTGTGAAGCATGGGGGTGGAAACATCATGCTTTGGGGCTGTTTTTCTGCAAAGGGACCAGGATGACTGATCCGTGTAAAGGAAAGAATGAATGGGGCCATGTATCGTGAGATTTTCAGTGAAAACTTCCTTCCATCAGCAAGGGCATTGAAGATGTAACGTGGCTGGGTCTTTCAGCATGACAATGAACCCAAACACACCACCCGGGCAACGAAGGAGTGGCTTCGTAAGAAGCATTTCAAGGTCCTGGAGTGGCCTAGCCAGTCTCCAGATCTAAACCCCATAGAAAATCTTTGGAGGGAGTTGAAAGTCTGTGTTGCCCAGCAACAGCCCCAAAACACCACTGCTCTAGAGGAGATCTGCATGGAGGAATGGGCCAAAATACCAGCAACAGTATGTGAAAACATTGTGAAGACTTACAGAAAACGTTTGACCTGTGTCATTGCCAACAAAGGGTATATCACAAAGTATTGAGATAAACTTTTGTTATTGACCAAATACTTATTTTCCACCATAATTTGCAAATAAATTCATTAAACATCCTACAATGTGACTTTCTGCATTTTTTAAATCATTTTGTCTGTCAGTTGAAGTGTACCTGTGATGAAAATTACAGGCCTCTCTCATCTTTTTAAGTGGGAGAACTTGCACAATTGGTGGCTGACTAAATACTTTTTGCCCCACTGTATATACAGTACTAGTCAAACGTTTGGACACACCTACTCATTCAAGGGTTTTTCTTTATTTTTACTATTTTCTACATTGTAGAATAATAGTGAAGACATCAAAACTATGAAATACACACATGGAGTCATGTAGTAACCAAAAAAGTATTAAACAAATCTAAATATATTTGAGATTCTTCAAAGTAGCCACCCTTTGCCTTGATGACAGCTTTGCACACTCTTGGCATTCTCTCAACCATCTTCTTGAGGTAGTCACCTGGAATGCATTTCAATTAACAGGAGTGCCTTGTTAAAAGTTAATTTGTGTAATTTCTTTCCTCCTTAATGCGTTTGAGCCAATCAGTTGTGTTGTGACAAGGTAGGGGTGGTATACAGAAGATAACCCTATTTGTTAAAAGACCATGTCCATATTATGGCTTTTTGGATTCCTTTCTCTGCAAGTTGAACGAGTGGATTACTCAATTCGATGGTGCCAACTAAACTGACTTTTTGGGATATAAAGAAAAAAATAAATAAATAAAGAACAATTTTATCTTACATAACGACCATGCATGTTGTAGCTGGGACCCTGTGGTTTGCAAATCAGAGGAAGATTTTCAAAAAGTAAATGAATATTTAATCGCTATTTGTGATGTCAGGTGTCGGTTGAAAGATATTTTGATGTGGGGCGCCATCCTCAAACAATTGCATGGCATGCTTTCGCTGTCAAGCCTATTGTAAATCGGACAATGCAGTTAGATGTACAATACTTTAAGCTTTTAACCGATATAAGACACTTGTATGTACCTAAATGGTTAATATACATCATTTTTATGATTATTTATTTGAATTGCGCATCCTCCAATTTCACCGGAAGATGTCGACAGGTGTCCCGCTGATAGGACGCCTAGCCCTAAGAAGTTCAGTCAACCCGGAAAATTTCAAGAGCAAAACCATCAAGTGCAATGATGAAACTGGCTCTCATGAGGACCGGCACAGGAAAGTAAGACCCAAAGATACCTCTGCTGCAGAGGATAAGTTCATTAGAGTTAACTGCACCTCAGATTGCAGCCCAAATAAATGCTTCACAGAGTTCAAATAACAGACACATCTCAACAATTATTCAGAGGAGACTGCGTGACTCAGGCCTTCATGGTCGAATTTCTGCAAATAAACCACTACTAAAGGACACCAATAAGAAGAAGAGACTTGCTTGGGGCAAGAAACATGAGCAATGAACATCAGATCGGTGGCAATCTATTCTTTGGTCTGGAGTCCAAATTTGAGATTTTTGGTTCCAACCTCGGAGTCTTTGTGAGACGCAGAGTCGGTGAACGGATGATCTCCATATGTGTGGTTCCCACCGTGGAGGAAGAGGTGTGATGGTGTGGGGGTGCTTTGCTGGTGACTTCGCTTAGTGGGAATGTCCTTTGTTTTTCAACTGGACAATGACCGAACACACCTGCAGTCTGTGTAAGGTCTATTTGACCAAGCAGGAGATTGATGGAGTGCTGCGTCAGATGACCTGGCCTCCACAATTTATTTTATTTATTTATTTATTTCACCTTTATTTAATCAGGTAGGCAAGTTGAGAACAAGTTCTCATTTACAATTGCGACCTGGCCAAGATAAAGCAAAGCAGTTCGACACATACAACGACACAGAGTTACACATGGAGTAAAACAAACATACAGTCAATAATACAGTATAAACAAGTCTATATACGATGTGAGCAAATGAGGTGAGATAAGGGAGGTAAAGGCAAAAAAAGGCCATGGTGGCAAAGTAAATACAATATAGCAAGTAAAACACTGGAATGGTAGATTTGCAATGGAAGAATGTGCAAAGTAGAAATAAAAATAATGGTGTGTGCAAAGGAGCAAAATAAATTAATTAATTAAATACAGTAGGGAAAGAGGTAGTTGTTTGGGCTAAAATATAGGTGGGCTATGTACAGGTGCAGTAATCTGTGAGCTGCTCTGACAGTTGGTGCTTAAAGCTAGTGAGGGAGATAAGTGTTTCCAGTTTCAGTGCTTTTTGTAGTTCGTTCCAGTCATTGGCAGCAGAGAACTGGAAGGAGAGGCGGCCAAAGAAAGAATTGGTTTTGGGGGTGACTAGAGAGATATACCTACTGGAGCGTGTGCTACAAGTGGGAGATGCTATGGTGACCAGCGAGCTGAGATAAGGGGGGACTTTACCTAGCAGGGTCTTGTAGATGACATGGAGCAGGTGGGTTTGGCGACGAGTATGAAGTGAGGGCCAGCCAACGAGAGCGTACAGGTCGCAATGGTGGGTAGTATATGGGGCTTTGGTGACAAAACGGATTGCACTGTGATAGACTGCATCCAATTTGTTGAGTAGGCTATTGGAGGCTATTTTGTAAATGACATCGCCAAAGTCGAGGATTGGTAGGATGGTCAGATTTACAAGGGTATGTTTGGCAGCATGAGTGAAAGATGCTTTGTTGCGAAATAGGAAGCCAATTCTAGATTTAACTTTGGATTGGAGATATTTGATATGGGTCTAGAAAGAGAGTTTACAGTCTAACCAGACACCTAAGTATTTGTAGTTGTCCACGTATTCTAAATCAGAGCCGTCCAGAGTAGTGATGTTGGACAGGCGGGCAGATGCGGGTAGCGATCGGTTGAAGAGCATGCATTTAGTTTTACTTGTATTTAAGAGCAATTGGAGGCCACGGAAGGAGAGTTGTATGGCATTGAAGCTTGCCTGGAGGGTTCTCAACACAGTGTCCAAAGAAGGGCCAGAAGTATACAGAATGGTGTCGTCTGCGTAAAGGTGGATCAGAGACTCACCAGCAGCAAGAGCGACCTCATTGATGTATACAGAGAAGAGAGTCGGTCCAAGAATTGAACCCTGTGGCACCCCCATAGAGACTGCCAGAGGTCCGGACAGCAGACCCTCCAATTTGACACACTGAACTCTATCAGAGTAGTAGTTGGTGAACCAGGCGTGGCAATCATTTGAGAAACCAAGGCTGTCGAGTCTGCCGATGAGGATGTGGTGATTGACAGAGTCGAAAGCCTTGGCCAGATCAATGAACACGGTTGCACAGTAATGTTTCTTATCGATGGCGGTTAAGATATCGTTTAGGACCTTGAGCGTGGCTGAGGTGCACCCATGACCAGCTCTGAAACCAGATTGCATAGCAGAGAAGGTATGGTGAGATTCGAAATGGTCTGTTTCTGTTTGTTGACTTGCCAATAAACACTAACCAGAACAGCAATGGACAAGGCATATTGACATTAAGGAGAGGCATGCATAGTCGAGTGATCAAAAGGGTCCAGAGTAGAGAGGTTGTTTGGGGGTCACGGCGATCCAGACAGCCAGCCAGGCCAACAATAGCAAGCTAGCATAGGATGGACGTCTGTTATTAGCCACCTCTTGCGCTCCGTCAGTAGATTAGTGGGGTTCCGTGTGGTAGAGGGGACCAATCCAAATCACACAACAACAACAAAAATAAAAACAATAGATATAGCTAGAGGCCCAGAAGAAGAAAAAAATAACAATAACAATAAAAATAAATAAATAAATTGTCCGATTATCTATTCAGATAGCAGTCGATAAGACAGCTAATGGCTAGCAGGCCGCAGATGGGCGCCCAGGCAACGTCGCGACGGAGGAACCAGACGGATAACTCCCTCGGGTAGACAACGTCGGCAGTTCAGCCATGAAGGCCCGGCGGGGCTCCGCGCAAGCAGCAAAACGGGTCCGTACAGGTGACCGCAGCCCAGGAGCGATTGATGGAACTAGCTCCGGAATCGACGAAAACTCCAACTAGCTTCCGATTAGCTTCTGGATTAGCTTCTGGCTAGCTCCTGGCTAGCTCCTGGCTAGCTTCTGGCTAGTTTCTGGCTAGCTTCTTGGAGTTTGGAGTTTCTGGCTAGCTTCTTGGATGATTTCAGACTTGAGGTAAATAATACTTTTTTATACTTTTTTATAAATATAAATTGGTGAGGCGGGTTGTAGGAGAGTTTTTTGAGGATGAGTTTATGGAAAATTTAAATAAAAAAATGTATGAAAAAAGTTGTATATATATATATATATATACGGGACACGACAAGACGAGGACAAATGACGTCTGAACTGCTATGCCATCTTGGTAAGAAAATGTATATAGGTATATATATATACAATCACCCAACGTCAACCCAATTGACATGACTTGGGATGAGTTGGACCACAGAGTGAAGGAAAAACAGCCAACAAGTGCTCAGCATACAGTATGTGAGAACTCCTACAAGACTGTTGTGAAAGCATTCCAGTTGAAGCTGGTTGAGAGAATGCCAAGAGTGTGCAAAGCTGTCATCAAGGCAAAGGGTGGCTACTTTGAAGAATCTCAAATTTAAAATATATTTAGATTTAACACATTTTTGGTTACTACATGATTCCATATGTATTATTTCATGGTTTTGATGTCTTCACTTTTATTATACAATGTAGAAAATAGTAAACAATTAAGGAAAACCCTTGAGTAGGTGGGAGTAGGTGTGTCCAAACTTTTGACTGGTACTGTATATATATATTTTTTTTGCTAAACAGGTGTACCAATAAAACCTTATGAATGCATTTAGACAGGCAGCCCACTTCTGATCTTTTTTTCACTCATTGGTTTTATGACCAGTCACATAAGATCTTTTCACAGCAGCTCTTTTTCAGAGCTGATCTGAATGGTCAAAAGACCAATTAGTGGAAAAAAAGGATCAGAAATTAGCTGCCCGTCTGAACGCAGCCTATGAGCCACATAAATAAGAAGTATTATTGAGGTTGCATAGTGACCATTTGAGAATAATAATAAACAAGGTATCGTTGTATATTAGACAAAATCCATGTGAATAATTTTGGGGCGGCAAGTAGCCTAGTGGTTAGAGCTTTAGGCCAGTAACCGAAAGTTTGCTAGATTGAATCTCTGAGCCGACAACGTAAAAATCTGTTGTTCTGCCCTTGAACAGGGCAGTTAACCCACTGTTCCTAGGCTGTCATTGTAAGTAAGGATTTGTTCTTAACAGACTTTTCTAGATAGGCAAAGGTTAAGTAATAAAAAAATATGTTGTGTCAGATCAAATGTATTGAGTGTACTGTCTCTCTAAGGTTAGATTTGACTGTGCTTTATTTCAGTTTCATAGCCATTGGTAGGGTTACTGAAGTTTGTGGGTACTTTTATTTGTCCTGTTACACACTTGTACAAGTGTGTAATGCAAATGTGTTTCTTGCATATCCCAACTCCCCCCGAGACACCCGCAGAGAGTGGCTTCACAGACAGGGTCACCATTTTGCAGCACCCCTGGAGCAATTGGGGTTAAGTGCCTTGCTCAACTGCATAGAAACAGATTTTTAACTTTGTCAGCTCTAGAATTCGAACCAGCAGCATTTTGGTTACTGGCCTAACGCTCTAACCCCGAAACTATGATGGAAGAGGGAAGAGGGAACTTCCCTCTCAACTATAGGTGAGGAATTACGAAATTCTCAGGTAGCCTATCGAAACGCATTGCTTAAATGAGGAATGATGAAATTCCCAAGAAGCCTATTGAAACACGTTGCTTAAATGTGGGTTCCTAGCTAGAGGTAGGACGTTCTATGACTCCTGTATGCCATACCACTGCCATAAGCCTACCCATAACCACTTTCAATACAACGAGGACCCCGCTAACCATCAGCAGACAACGAAGTATGCTAAGTTGAGAGCCTAGTCAGCCTAGTCAACTAGGTTAACAGAGGGTACTGTGACATAACATGAGTCAACTAACACATCCTGCTCCAGTTTATTCCAGTTTATGAATGGAATAGATACTGAGTGTTTAGGTGATTCACTTCAGTGTTAGTAGTATGTGTTATTAAATATAACTTTGAAAACCAGCAAATAGGGGTGAAACAGTGAGTCAGCATTCAATTTCTACAGTAGATGACAAGTGTGTGAGTCTTTGAAGTTTTGACTAGGGGAAATGCAGGAGCATATGTCTAGACCGCTGGTTCACAGACAAAAAGGTAATAGAGCTGAGTCATTGTTTTTGTAATGATCTCTTTTCGGTCTACCAAGAGCTGTATGTGGTTCCCTTCCACTTGCACACATAGCAAGTATACAATCACACAATACAAATCCAATCAAATTTTATTCACACGCGCCGAATACAACAGGTTTAGACCTTACCGTGAAATGCTTACACACTTGCCCTTAACCAACAACGCAGTTCTATAAAATATTTACTAAATAAACTAAAGTACAAAATAAAGAGTAACACAATTAAAATAACAATAACGAGACTAAATACAGGGGGTACCGGTAAGGAGTCAATGTGCGGGGATACAGGTAAGTCGAGGTAATTTGTACATGTAGGTAGAGGTAAAGTGACTAATCATAGATAATAAACAGCGGGTAGCAGCACTCGGTGGTGGGGGTCAATGTAAATAGTCCTGGTGGCATTTGATTAATTGTTCAGCAGTCTTATGGCTTAGCGGTAGAAGCTGTTAAGGAGCCTTTTGGACCTAGAATTGACGCTCCGGTACCGCTTGCCGTGCGGTAGCAGAGAGAACAGTCTATGACTTGGGTGACTGGAGTCTTTGACAATTTTTAGGGCCTTCCTCTGACACCCCCTACGACATAGGTCCTGGATGACAGGAAGCTTGGCCCCAGTGATGCACTGTGCCGTACGCCCTTCCCTCTGTAGGTGAGGGTGATGGTTGGATGCCGAGCAGTTGCCATACCAGGCGGTGATGCAACCGGTCAGGATGCTCTTGATGGTGCAGCTGTAGAACTTTTTAAGGATCTGGGGACCCATGCCAAATCTTTTCAGTCTCCTGAGGGTGTTGTCGTGCCCTCTTCACAACTGTCTTGGTGTGTTTGGACCATGATAGTTTGTTGGTGATGTGGACACCAAGGAGCTTGAAGTTCTCAACCTGCTCCACTACAGCCTCGTCGATGAGAATGAGAGCCTGTTCGGCCCTCCTTTTCCTGTAGTCCACGATCAACTCCTTTGTCTTGCTCACATTGAGTGAGTGGTTGTTGTCCTGGCACCACACTGCAAGGTCTCTGACCTCCTCCCAATAGGCTGTCTCATCGTTGTCGGTGATCAGGCTGTTGTATCGTCGGCAAACTTAATGATGGTGTTGGAGTCGTGCTTGGCCACGCAGTCGTGGGTGAACAGGGAGTACAGGAGGGGACTAAGCACACACTCAATGTTCTAATGCAGATCTTAATTTCTTGACGATATTAGTGCATCAAGAATGACAATGCAACTTACGTGGGCTTATTCTGTCAAAAGTTTGAGTTACTACACACATAGGGCTAAATTAAAAGGCAAATAGCAGTTTCATTTGTCATGTAAATAAACATTGACCCATTTTCTAAACACATACCATCGCACACATACTGTCCAGTCCATATTGTCCATTTCTTTATCAGTATTTGATACTTGTAAACAACATTGTCTACCTGTGAAACAGGAACCCATAACTTTAATTTACATGAAACTTTGCTACACTACCGGTTCACAAAGACAGATTTTTAAACACATTCAAACCATTAATGAATCATTGCATCTCCTGGCCCACTTTTTTGAATATATCTCTGTATTGGCAACAAGGCAGTATACTATTTGTTATCTATTATATACAAATAAGTGGTTAACCATTCCACAGGTATAGGTTCACTTTGTTGCATGATATGGCCAGTGGCAGAGTAGCTAAAAGCAACCCAAAGGAAGAGGTTCCTTAGTGAGACACCATCAATGGAATAGGGCCATCCCAATGTGGAATGTGTGTATAACGAGCTTATGGTGTGTTGCCAATCCATTTCAGCCTGCAGCCTGCCAGTCTCTGAGAAATAAAATAGAGGTTTGCTCAACTTTCCACCCAACCACATTTCTTTTCACCCTCACATCACACTACTCAGTCAGCCATCCCCTGCTTCTCTCCCACTGGGTAGAACAGGGGAAGGGGAGGGGAGCTCTAACATTCCCCCCAACCCCTTTCTCTGCTTCTCTTCCGCAGTGTAGGGGATGGAGAAGGAGGGCCGAAGGAACTGAGCAACTGTGTGAACGCTGTGAATAGTGAGTGAGGTTGCGTAGGGAGAGTGTGGGCTCGGGCCAATGGAATTTCACTGATTGACTCACATAAGGAGTGGTGGCGCTGTGGAAATGCAGGCATGTGCTCCTCATTAGTATAGTGAGTGGTCAGTATCCCCGCCTGCCACGGGTGGGCCAGTCGTGTATAGCCGTAGCACAATTTTGGTGACCTTATGACCTTTTTTAAGACACGGTTTGATCCCACCCAGGAACACATAATTATTTACAATACTTGTCACAGCGTACTTAATAAAACATGAATCATATGATAACATTTACTCTGTTGATAGGGATCAATGGCGGACTATAGACAACAGAGCAGAATGCCTCAAGATAAAAACCTAATATTCAATATATGTAAATCTGACTAAATATTAGCACTTCACTCCACATACTCGTATACTGGTGGGAAATAACCTTCAATCTGGATAACACAAAACAAATGATAAGACTAGAGATATGTATCAACCAATATTACCAATACATTCAACACCAAAACATGTTGAAGAATAAGCACAGAGAACCAATCCCCAAAAGAAAACTAGACTCCTCGACTGGCACAAACGATGTATGCTTTTCACCACCAGGAACGGTAAGCGTAGAAACCAACTTGCTAAAGTCGATCAATTATATTGGGCTTACTTGAACTTGAGATGAGTGATGAAAAAGACGCGACAATAGAGAAAGAAAGAAAGAAAGTAGCCTATACGTGGCCAAGACAGATAGATAAACGCGGTCAGAGACCCACAAAGCAACACTGCCCCCTCAAGAGTCTGAGCCTGCCTGGCAAGGTTGGTCAAACTAAGCCAAAGCCCCCGGTTGGGTGAGCATTATATACAAGGAATTTCTCAAAGCTGCTAATGAGAAACTTCACGACCTTGTACCAAGCTGGTGGGAATTCTGGTGGAGATACAGTACATCTGGCAGACTCACTAGACACAAATGCTTCGTTTGTGAATTATGTTTGAGTGTTGGAGTGTGCCCCTGGCTATTCGTCAATAAAACAATTCTGGTCTGGTTTGCTTAATATAAGGAATATAAGGAATTTTAAATTATATCTGCTTTTACTTAATGATGCTTCCGGGTTGGAGCGAGCGGTCGCATCTACACTTCGGTCCGCAGGTAGTATAACTTTTCATTACATTTCATTATAGTACAACGGTTTGATTTGTCTAATCTTAGCAATTTCTTCTTAGCTAGCTACATAGCCGTCTTTGTATCAAAGATAATTGCGTAATTATCGTATTTCGTCGTCCTAACGTAGTCTACACTGCTATCTGCCCAGCAGCTAGCTAACGTCCACCGTCTACCGAATACCAGCACTGTAGAAACTATTACACTCAACTGAACGACTTGATTAGTGAGGTGTTAGCTAGCTACATAGTTGTCTTTGCTGTCTTCGTATCCAAGATAATTGTGTAGTTTAGAGTGTGTAGACTTAGAGTGATTATCTTAATTTACCGAGGTTAGCTAGCCAGCTATTTGTCGTCCTTAACGTAGGAGATACTGCTAGCTAGCTAGCCAACAGCTAGCCAACGTCTACCGAATAGAACTTCAACAACCCGGTCAACATTCCGCTTCGCTCCACAGGTAGTATCATATTTTCATTTCACTTCATTACAGTACAACGGTTTGATTTGTTTGATCGTAGCTAGCTAGCTACATAGCCGTCTTTGTATCAAAGACAATTGTGTAGTCTAGAGCGATTTTCTAGGTTAGCTAGCCAGCTATTGTCGTTCTTTTAACGTAACGTAACGTAATCAACACTGCTAGCTAGCCAGCTAGCCCCGAATAGCAGCACTGTAGAAACTATTACACTCAACGGAACGACTTGATTAGTGTAGTGTCAACAACGCAGCCACTGCCAGCTAGCCTACAAAGTCAACAACGCAGCCACTGCCAGCTAGCCTACTCCAGCAGTACTGTATCATTTCAATCATTTTAGTCAATAAGATTCTTGCTACGTAAGCTTAACTTTCTGAACATTCGAGACGTGTAGTCCACTTGTCATTCCAATCTCCTTTGCATTAGCGTAGCCTCTTCTGTAGCCTGTCAACTATGTGTCTATCTCTCCCTGTTCTCTCCTCTCTGCACAGACCATACAAACGCTCCACACCGCGTGGCCGCGGCCACCCTAATCTGGTGGTCCCAGCGCGCACGACCCACGTGGAGTTCCAGGTCTCCGGTAGCCTCTGGAACTGCCGATCTGCGGCCAACAAGGCAGAGTTCATCTCAGCCTATGCCTCCCTCCAGTCCCTCGACTTCTTGGCACTGACGGAAACATGGATCACCACAGATAACACTGCTACTCCTACTGCTCTCTCTTCGTCCGCCCATGTGTTCTCGCACACCCCGAGAGCTTCTGGTCAGCGGGGTGGTGGCACCGGGATCCTCATCTCTCCCAAGTGGTCATTCTCTCTTTCTCCCCTTACCCATCTGTCTATCGCCTCCTTTGAATTCCATGCTGTCACAGTTACCAGCCCTTTCAAGCTTAACATCCTTATCATTTATCGCCCTCCAGGTTCCCTCGGAGAGTTCATCAATGAGCTTGATGCCTTCATAAGCTCCTTTCCTGAGGACGGCTCACCTCTCACAGTCCTGGGCGACTTTAACCTCCCCACGTCTACCTTTGACTCATTCCTCTCTGCCTCCTTTCCACTCCTCTCCTCTTTTGACCTCACCCTCTCACCTTCCCCCCCTACTCACAAGGCAGGCAATACGCTCGACCTCATCTTTACTTAGATGCTGTTCTTCCACTAACCTCATTGCAACTCCCCTCCAAGTCTCCGACCACTACCTTGTATCCTTTTCCCTCTCGCTCTCATCCAACACTTCCCACACTGCCCCTACTCGGATGGTATCGCGCCGTCCCAACCTTCGCTCTCTCTCCCCCGCTACTCTCTCCTCTTCCATCCTATCATCTCTTCCCTCTGCTCAAACCTTCTCCAACCTATCTCCCGATTCTGCCTCCTCAACCCTCCTCTCTTCCCTTTCTGCATCCTTTGACTCTCTATGTCCCTTATCCTCCAGGCCGGCTCGGTCCTCCCCTCCCGCTCCGTGGCTCGACGACTCATTGCGAGCTCACAGAACAGGGCTCCGGGCAGCCGAGCGGAAATGGAGGAAAACTCGCCTCCCTGCGGACCTGGCATCCTTTCACTCCCTCCTCTCTACATTTTCCTCCTCTGTCTCTGCTGCTAAAGCCACTTTCTACCACTCTAAATTCCAAGCATCTGCCTCTAACCCTAGGAAGCTCTTTGCCACCTTCTCCTCCCTCCTGAATCCTCCCCCCCTCCTCCCTCTCTGCAGATGACTTCGTCAACCATTTTGAAAAGAAGGTCGACGACATCCGATCCTCGTTTGCTAAGTCAAACGACACCGCTGGTTCTGCTCACACTGCCCTACCCTGTGCTCTGACCTCTTTCTCCCCTCTCTCTCCAGATGAAATCTCGCTTCTTGTGACGGCCGGCCGCCCAACAACCTGCCCGCTTGACCCTATCCCCTCCTCTCTTCTCCAGACCATTTCCGGAGACCTTCTCCCTTACCTCACCTCGCTCATCAACTCATCCCTGACCGCTGGCTACGTCCCTTCCGTCTTCAAGAGAGCGAGAGTTGCACCCCTTCTGAAAAAACCTACACTCGATCCCTCCGATGTCAACAACTACAGACCAGTATCCCTTCTTTCTTTTCTCTCCAAAACTCTTGAACGTGCCGTCCTTGGCCAGCTCTCCCGCTATCTCTCTCAGAATGACCTTCTTGATCCAAATCAGTCAGGTTTCAAGACTAGTCATTCAACTGAGACTGCTCTTCTCTGTATCACGGAGGCGCTCCGCACTGCTAAAGCTAACTCTCTCTCCTCTGCTCTCATCCTTCTAGACCTATCGGCTGCCTTCGATACTGTGAACCATCAGATCCTCCTCTCCACCCTCTCCGAGTTGGGCATCTCCGGCGCGGCCCACGCTTGATTGCGTCCTACCTGACAGGTCGCTCCTACCAGGTGGCGTGGCGAGAATCTGTCTCCTCGCCACGCGCTCTCACCACTGGTGTCCCCCAGGGCTCTGTTCTAGGCCCTCTCCTATTCTCGCTATACACCAAGTCACTTGGCTCTGTCATAACCTCACATGGTCTCTCCTATCATTGCTATGCAGACGACACACAATTAATCTTCTCCTTTCCCCCTTCTGATGACCAGGTGGCGAATCGCATCTCTGCATGTCTGGCAGACATATCAGTGTGGATGACGGATCACCACCTCAAGCTGAACCTCGGCAAGACGGAGCTGCTCTTCCTCTCGGGGAAGGACTGCCCGTTCCATGATCTCGCCATCACGGTTGACAACTCCATTGTGTCCTCCTCCCAGAGCGCTAAGAACCTTGGCGTGATCCTGGACAACACCCTGTCGTTCTCAACTAACATCAAGGCGGTGGCCCATTCCTGTAGGTTCATGCTCTACAACATCCGCAGAGTACGACCCTGCCTCACACAGGAAGCGGCGCAGGTCCTAATCCAGGCACTTGTCATCTCCCGTCTGGATTACTGCAACTCGCTGTTGGCTGGGCTCTCTGCCTGTGCCATTAAACCCCTACAACTCATCCAGAACGCCGCAGCCCGTCTGGTGTTCAACCTTCCCAAGTTCTCTCACGTCACCCCGCTCCTCCGCTCTCTCCACTGGCTTCCAGTTGAAGCTCGCATCCGCTAAAAGACCATGGTGCTTGCCTACGGAGCTGTGAGGGGAACGGCACCGCAGTACCTCCAGGCTCTGATCAGGCCCTACACCCAAACAAGGGCACTGCGTTCATCCACCTCTGGCCTGCTCGCCTCCCTACCACTGAGGAAGTACAGTTCCCGCTCAGCCCAGTCAAAACTGTTCGCTGCTCTGGCCCCCCAATGGTGGAACAAACTCCCTCACGACGCCAGGACAGCGGAGTCAATCACCACCTTCCGGAGACACCTGAAACCCCACCTCTTTAAGGAATACCTAGGATAGTATAAAGTAATCCTTCTCACCCCCCCTTAAATGATTTAGATGCACTATTGTAAAGTGGCTGTTCCACTGGATGTCATAAGGTGAATTCACCAATTTGTAAGTCGCTCTGGATAAGAGCGTCTGCCAAATGACTTAAATGTAATGTAAATGTGTTGGAGTCGTGCTTGGCCACGCAGTCACTTTAGCAATTCCATTTACTTTTGATACTTAAGTATTTTTAAAACCAAGTACTTTTAGATTTTTACTCAAGTAGTATTTTACTGGGTGACTTTTTCTTCAGTCATTTTATATTAAGGTATTTCTACTTTTACTCAAGTATGACAATTTAGTAATTCTTCCACCACTGCTGTAATGACAGTTGTACATTTGTCCACATGTCGGCGCCAAATGACGACAAATGCGTCTGACCGTCCATATAGCTCCCACCGTCCATACTGTACATGGTCCGTGCACGTGGTCCGTTTTGACAAAGCTCTTAAAAACGAAAGATGAGAACATTTATATTTATCCTACTGTTTTTACTAAACAAATGTCCATGATTTCTATATATATGGTCCATGCCTTACATACTGGTTATTGCTTTGGAAGTTTACCAATAATGCATTTTCAAAGTAAAATAATATTGTGTTAATATGAATGAGAAAAACAGCTATATAAATAATAACCATAATAATAGTCCTAATAAATAATTATGGATGATTAGGATGATTATTTATTATGTGATATCCAATTGATTGATTTAACCCTTGTGCTTTGCCAGGGGGGAGGGAAATGACATCCATTGTGGATTGGGTCAGATTGACACACACAGTTTAAACACACTCAAGACAGTCAAAGAACCAAGTAAAAACAGACCAAACTTTATTTTGTCTTCTCAGACCTTACAGAAAGAAAGAAATGCAAGAACATTTCATTTCAAAAACAATATATTTGAGAACTTTTTGTTAAACATATTTCCTTTCTCACAAACAAGCCTTTTCTGTTTCCCTAAGCAGGCATTGTTTTTGAATTCCCGGTAACAGTAACACTTAGGTGTGATTTGACCCTATTGGTCAAAATGATCCATTCAGTCTTTCTCTCCACATGTTGAACACAATGTACATGTGTGCTTTCTGCAGATGTGTTCATTGCATTCTACACATGTGGTGCTGGTTTTACCGTCTTGGCGAGGGGGGAGGGGGTCAAATTGTGTAGGCCCTGGAACAATTTTGAATACACTGGAAGCTGACAGTCTACCTTGACTTCTGTATAGTACCTTCTTTAGACTTTCATGTCCTCTCATCTGATGGAGGGGATGGTATACCAGACCCCTCCTCTGAATCCTCTTCACCAAAGAAAAAATGCATTATCTGGATCATCAACAGCATTGTCCTCTATCTCTGAAATGTCTTCTGTCTCTGAAACCTCTTCTTCTATTTCACTGTCACAGTCCAGAATTTGTGACGAGGCTTCGTTGACTGAACATTTTTTTTGGAGCTCATTTTTGCAGTGTCTGTGTCAGAGATCTGCTGCTCTCGCACTGAGAAGGAGAAGCTTGGGGAAAGCTCCTTTTCACCCAAAAATAATGATAAAAGTGCAACCAGAACCAGTCAAAACAAAACACATCAAAGACACTTGTTTATTTTGGACCTGTGCAAATATCTATACACATGAAAGCCTCCTTGGTCAAAATGACGCACCAACTCATGTTTGAATACAAAATCTACAGACATTCCACAACACATCAGTGTGTCCACATTTTGAAGTTAGGTTTATGACCCTAAATTAGGAAAAGTCATTTCATTTCATGGCGAAAAACAGAGGTAAACTAGTATTTTAGACAACTCAAAAGCAGAAATGGGTCAAATTGACCCTCAACATAACAGAAGGGTTAACAATTTAAAACACATACAAATGTTACAACCCGAAACAGATACATATACATGTACCAAAAACTGTTGAGGATATAAACACAATAACGTCCAAAACGTTTGTTGACAGCGTCAGATAGCCTATGATGGTAAAGTAAATCTTCCCTATGGCCGACAAGCTTTAGTGTGGTATTAGCCTGGTGTCTCAAATAACAATGGATACTTAGTCGCAACAGTGTAGGGCTGTAGAATGTATTTCTTTCAGTTTTGTTATCAATATTCAGTGGGAAAACAAGGAAAAGTCTCAACACACGTCCAGGCAGATGCAAATTTATTTTGATTGTCGTTACGCTTTCGGTCAGTCGACCTTCATCGGAGCATTTCTCCAAAAACCATAGTGATAGATAAGGACACACAGAGAGCCAGAGGTCAACTGACCGAAAGTATAGCTACGATCAAAATACTTTTTTGGATCTACCTGGAAGTGTGCGGATACTTTTTCCTGTTGTTCATTTTTTCACTAATCGATTTTGGATGTGCGGTAGATCTGCCTGTTATATGTTTTTAGAAAATGTGTTACTTTTCTTATCAATCTTTACACAACAGAATAAAATAAGACGAAAAAAATATGTTCCGTGATTGAATACACTGTAAATACCGTTACTTTTGTTTTATTGTTTTAAATTCTCACTATGTGGATGCCAAAATAGACTGGATGCAGAATAGACCAAATACCTCCAAGAGGAAGATGATTGGTTAAAATGTTCCCCTCCCGGCCCCCCTCGACAAGAGCGTAATAGTTTGCGTAAGAGCTTGGAATGAGCATCATACATAAATATGGACCAGGCATCCAAGAACCTCAGAATCACTGTGACCAGAAGAGTGAGCAGGAGTCGACTGGAATTTGACATTTTATACCGGATTGCGATTCAATAGAATCTTTCGGGGATGAATAAAGTAATCTGCACAATTTTGCTCTTGACTGTGGGGCTCTACTTCTGCGAAGGAGGTGAGCATATTTATTTTGATTCTCATGTGAATATTTTTTTCATCTTTAGTTATTCTATTGTGAATAACTAAATTATACCTTTACTGTACATAAGGTGTTTTCGATTTATCTGAATTGTTTGTTAAAGATTATAATGCTTGTAATGAAAAAAATAGTCATTAATAATAATTTTGTAAAGCCTTCTAAACTTTTGCCGTATCTTTTCAGTTGATCCTTGCTGTGCACAGCCTTGTGAAAATAGGGGGTTATGTAATTCAAAAGGCTTTGACAACTATGAGTGCGACTGCACAAGGACTGGATATTATGGAAAGAACTGCACAACTCGTAAGTAAAACATTTTCAGTAATACAGATTATTCCAACGATATAATGGGGAATTCTTATTAACGCGATTTATTCGTTATTGTTGTTATACATATTTCTCACTTCTATCCACTCTGCAGCTGAATTCCTAACATGGATAAAAATATCATTGAAACCAGCTCCGAACACTATTCACTACATCCTTACTCACTACAAAGGGTTGTGGAACGTCATCAACAAGATCACCTTTGTGAGAAACGCTATAATGAGCTATGTCCTGACATGTAAGTTGAAATAGTAAAACCTTTTCGTCAGCGCATTACAGAAGTTTGCATTAAGATTAGTCTATGAATGAAAGTTGACTCAATTAATTATGTGGATATACGATATTTACTGATATGGGAAGTATGGAGATAAAGTAAGAATAGAAGAAATAAATAAATTATACATTGAAAATATTTTTTATTTTTACATTCAATTTAAAAGATTAGGTCTTTGCTCAGCTTCCTAACAAAATTAATATTTCTGCCTTTGCCTCTATAGCCCGCTCACATTTGGTGGACAGCCCACCGACTTACAATGCTGATTATGGCTACAAGAGCTGGGAGGCCTACTCCAACCTGTCTTACTACACACGGACGCTCCCCCCATTGCCAAAGAACTGCCCTACACCTATGGGAACCGCAGGTAATGAGCTCACGCCTAACCAGTCTTTTGGGATTCCTTACAGTTTACCTGAGATTATGGAAACCTTAAAAATTCCCCTCCGATGGGTTACTCAATCATTCCCACCAGTCGAAAGTCACAGACTTCCCAAGAGTCCAAAAGGAGACGCAACAATAACACAGTCATATGAACATTATTTTAACTGTATTTATTAACCAAATACATTATGTTCCTAACATCTTTTTTTTGTTGTCTCTTGATAGGAAGAGCAGTGCTCCCGGATGCCAAGCTCGTGGTGGAGAAGGTTTTGTTGAGGAAGCGGTTCATTCCGGATCCTCAGGGTTCCAATCTCATGTTCGCCTTCTTCGCCCAGCACTTCACCCACCAGTTCTTCAAATCAGACTTCATGAAAGGACCAGCTTTCACCAAAGCCTTGGGCCATGGCGTAAGTCTAATTTACAATACATGACAAATAGTGCGTCTGTCACATGAAAATATGTTTCCATTTTGTTTCATGGTTGACTTTAACTTAGGCTTAGAGTGTATGTTTGGACTCACTTTCTACCTCTTTGTTTCAGGTGGACTTAAACCATGTTTACGGAGACACTCTGGAGAGACAGCACAAGCTGAGGCTGTTCAAGGATGGCAAACTGAAGTATCGGGTTCTGAATGGCGAGGTCTACCCCCCATTGGTAAGGGAGGTTGGGGCCGAGATGCACTACCCACCCCAAGTGCCCGAGGAGCACCGCTTTGCTGTGGGCCACGAGCATTTTGGTTTGGTCCCCGGGCTCATGATGTATGCCACCATCTGGCTGCGCGAGCACAACCGTGTCTGTGACGTCCTGAGGCAGGAGCATCCCGAATGGGACGACGAACGCATCTTCCAGACCACACGCCTTATCCTAATTGGTGAGTCACCAGTACCAAAAGTGGACAAGCATACTGTACCTACTGGTCATAAACGCTTCAGGTCCTTATAATGGGAATCGTATATGATCAAAGTATGGCAATATTCAAGTATGTTCTAGAAACTGTACAATGCATACAGATGAAAACAGCTCTGTATAAAACAGATCAAAACTCTATATTTGGGTGTCAGGTGTTTATTGAGAAATGTCTCACCAACCTCAAGGAGTGTTGTCATGCATTCTCTTACTCCCGCCCTCCCTTCTTTTCTGGCTCGCAGGCGAGACCATTAAGATCGTGATTGAGGACTATGTCCAGCACCTGAGTGGCTACCACTTCCAGCTCAAGTTCGACCCGGAGCTCCTCTTCAACCAGCGTTTCCAGTACCAGAACCGTATCGCAGCTGAGTTCAATACCCTGTACCACTGGCACCCGCTGATGCCTGAAACCTTCAGCATTGAGGACCGTGCCTACACCTACCCCCAGTTTGTCTTCAACAACTCCCTGGTCACAGAGCACGGCATCAACAACCTGGTGGAGTCCTTCACCAAGCAGATCGCTGGAAGGGTGAGTTGTCTGGTGGGGTGGACACCGTGGGGTCCAATGAGGAATAGCGGAAATGAGTGGACACTAAGATCCTAACAGCAATAGTCTTTCATTGGGGCCTAAATGATAATACTTATATCTACTTTATATGCTAAATAATGAATAAATGAGTGGAGCTGTATAAGGGCACTGAGTTTGGTAGGTGTTCACTTCGTAGGGCAACAACACATATATCTAATGCTGGAAATATATTAACGAGAATGACAACAGACACTATACCCCAACAAGATATTTTTACATAGAAAAAAAAGGTGTCAAAAGTTGATATTGACTGAGGATCTTGATTCCCTTTGGTTCCCAGGTGGCTGGTGGACGGAACCTGCCTCCTGCACTAGTGGGCGTGGCAGCTAAGGCCCTGGAGCACAGCAGAGACATGCGTTACCAGTCCCTCAACGCCTACAGGAAACGCTTCAACATGAGGGCCTACACCTCCTTTGAAGACCTCACAGGTGAGAACTAAAATTGTACACACCCTATTATGATATGTGTATATCCTCAATCTCATAGTTACTTAATTACTAGGTGAAAGGTAACATTTAGTAAGCACAGGTCCATGGCAACTGAAGTAGTCCCTGGATAAAGTGACAGGATTGGTCCAGCTCTTTTGTTATTGGCATGGTTACCACCTTCATGACAGCTGCTGATAGAGAGTGGGCAGGGAGGGAGTGGGCAGGGAGGGAGTGATCCAAGTGTATGGTGTCTGTACTTGTGTCATTGAGTTCCCATAAAGACCAAAACACAGACTTGTCATAGCATGCACCTTGTTTGTCAACTTATTTTTGGGGGGGAGGTGAGGATGTATTGCATGCCTTTCTTTTGCTGCATTGTGGTATAGACATTTGTGAGTAGCAGGCTAGAGTTATTAACCCTTTGTTTGTTGTTCTGTTGGTTTTGCAGGAGAGACAGAGCTGGCTGCGGAACTAGAGAGTCTATATGGGGATGTAGATGCTGTGGAGCTGTACCCAGGCCTTCTGGTAGAGCGCCCCAGACCTAACGCTGTTTTCGGGGAGACTATGGTCGAGATGGGTGCACCCTACTCCCTGAAAGGTCTCCTGGGAAACCCCATTTGCTCGCCGGAATACTGGATGCCCAGCACGTTCGGCGGGAGTGTGGGCTTTGACATCGTCAACACTGCTTCATTGGAGAGGCTGGTGTGCAGCAATGTCAAGGGTTCTTGTCCGATGGTGTCCTTTCAAGTGCCTGATTTTTTGAGAGCATTTGAGTCGGCGTCAGTCAACACAAGTGAGGCACACCTGAGTGACATGAACCCAGGTGTTCTGTTCAAAGAAAGGACTTCAGAGCTTTAAATAACTTAAACACTAGGTTCTATTCAAGTACACAAATACACAGTTTCTCAGTGTTCTAAAGATGGTCTTGTTTTTAGCTTAATTTGCTTTATTTAGTTATTTATTATTGATTAATTTATGTATTTAATATTTATTTTGTATTGTTGAATATTGAGTTGTTATTAAGTTATTAAGTAATTATTATGTTTTTAAATATGGATACCTATTACAAATGTCTTACATGAACAAAAGCAAGTTAGTTTATTCTGTATACAATGTGGAACTTGAAGGAGTTGCATTTACTTGAAGAAAATAACTATTAGAAATACTTGTATGTTGTTCAGCTACTGAATGGATACAGCTGGGCTGTATTTGTCAATACTTTTTTATTTATTTTAAAGACAAAGACTTTATAATTGTAAATGGATGAAGTGAATAATGGATGTAGAAACATACCGTTTTTTTCAGAAACAATGAAGACACTGTATTTTTCTTCAGCCCCATCCCTCAGCTGTTTACCAAAGACAGTGGCGGGCTGTCTGTTTTTTTGTTGTTTCAACTGCGGATTGCCCCTTAAATGTTATGAAAGTCATGATTTACATTCCAACTAAAATGGTTAGGCACTTGAGAAAACATTAAAAGACAATCGATTTGTCAAGATTATAATTTTATTAGTCTGATTCAATTGCGTATATTCATGTTACTATGTCACCCCTTGACCTTTTCCTCATTTTGTTGTGTTACTGCCTGAATAAAAAAATATATTAAATTGAGATCGTTTTGTCAATGACCTACGCACAATATCCCATAATTTCAATGGAGAATTATCTTTTTTGAAATTTTTACAAAATTTGAAATATCTTGAGTCAATAAGTATTCAACCTTTTTTGTGGTAAGCCTAAATAGGCTCAGGAGTAAAAAAAAAAGCTCAACAAGTCACATAAGTTGCATGGACTAATAATGTTTAACATGATTTTTTAATGACTACCTCGTCTCTCTACCCCACACATACAATTATCTGTTAGGTCCCTCAGTCCAGCAGCTAGCTAATTCCAAGATGGCGTAGCAGTAAGACGTCCTGTCGTGTCGTGTCCCGTGTATATATCGTTTATATCATTTTTTTCTTCGTTTTACATATTTTTCTTCTATTTTTCTTCGCATATCTTTTAAAACATTTTGCTAAACCTCAGCTTCCAAATACTCTCCTGCAACCCGCCTCACCCAATGTAGCTATTTTTCCTAAAGTATTTATATTTACTTCGGAACCGGAACCCCTCAACTGAAGCTAGCCAGCTAACTACCAGCTATGCTAGCGGTCTTCAACTAACCGGTCATCAGCTAACCTTTAGCTCGGAAAGCTCTAGCCAGTTCGAACAACGCAACTCTAACCAGAGCATAACGGACCTATTTATTTTTTATCCCCGGATTCCCACCGCAAACGGAACATTTTTCAGCTGGATCTTCACAACTAGCTATCTAGCTAAACCGCAACCCTGGATGTTTACTACTGGCTAGCGTTTCCACCCACTTAGCTTGAAGCTAGCCCGGCCAGAGCCCCTGTGCTACCACCGTAGCATACTCCTGGGCTACAATACCCGGACCCACGACCGGTCTATCGATGTCACCGCATGAAGAGGAATAAACAGACTCACCCCATCGCGACGTCCCCCAAAGGCTAACTCTCTAGCCCTTGCTATCTCCCTGCCTGCTAATTCGGCCTGCTAACTGCTAGCTTGTTTAGCCCCGGTCCGCTAACTGCTACCTTGTTTAGCCCCGGCCTACTAACTGTTAGCTTGTTAGCACAGGCCTGCTAACCGTCTGAATCGCCGCGTCCCAAACACTCACTGGACCCATATTTACTTTCTATCTCCTTTCGATTTTTAATTTGTTTATACCTTCCGGTAACCTGCCTTACCCAATGTGATACGGAATCGCTATTATTTTTAATTTTTAGAACACACTCAAGAACCTCCAGAAGCTAACCAGCTAACTAGCTACAAGCTATTTAGTCATTGTTAGTTTTTTTTAACCTGGATAACACTCGCCAGTCCAGCTTCCCTGCCCCATCCACCGCTGCCCCCTGGACACTGATCACTTGGCTACATAGCTGATGCACGCTGGACTGTCCATTAATCCATTAATCACGTTACTCCATTCTGCTTGTTTATGTTTTATCTGTCGGCCCCATTGCCTAGTCAACGTCATTTTACCTGCTGCTGTTGTGCTAGCTGATTAGCTGTTGTTGTCTCACCTACTGTTTTAGCTAGCTTTCCCAATTCAACACCTGTGATTACTGTATGCCTCGCTGTATGTCTCTCTCAAATGTCAATATGCCTTGTATACTGTTGTTCAGGTTAGTTATCATTGTTTTAGTTCACAATGGAGCCCCTAGTTCCACTCTTCATACCCCTGATACCTCCTTTGTCCCACCTCCCACACATGCGGTGACCTCAACCATTACAACCAGCATGTCCAGAGATATAACCTCTCTCATCATCACCCAGTACCTGGGCTTACCTCCGCTGTACCCGCACCCCACCATAACCCTGTCTGCGCATTATGCCCTGAATATATTCTACCATGCCCAGAAACCTGCTCCTCTTATTCTCTGCCCCAATGCTATAGGCGACCAGTTTTGATAGCCTTTAGCCGCACCCTCATACTACTCCTTCTCTGTGCCGCGGGTGATGTGGAGGTAAACCCAGGCCCTGCATGTCCCCAGGCACCCTCATTTGTTGACTTCTGTGATCGAAAAAGCCTTGGTTTCATGCATGTCAACATCAGAAGCCTCCTCCCTAAGTTTGTTTTACTCACTGCTTTAGCACACTCTGCTAACCCTGATGTCCTTGCCGTGTCTAATCCTGGCTCAGGAAGGTCACCAAAAATTCAGAGATTTCCATACCCAACTATAACATCTTCCGTCAAGATAGAACTGCCAAAGGGGGAGGAGTTGCAGTCTACTGCAGAGATAGCCTGCAAAGTAATGTCATACTTTCCAGGTCCATACCCAAACAGTTCGAACTACTAATTTTGAAAATGACTCTCTCCAGAAATAAGTCTCTCACTGTTGCCGCCTGCTACCGTCCCCCCTCAGCTCCCAGCTGTGCCCTGGACACCATTTGTGAATTGATCGCCCCCCACCTAGCTTCAGAGTTTGTCCTGTTAGGTGACCTAAACTGGGATATGCTTAACACCCCGGCAGTCCTACAATCTAAGCTAGATGCCTCAATCTCACACAAATCATCAAGGAACCCACCAGGTACAACCCTAACTCTGTAAACAAGGGCACCCTCATAGACGTCATCCTGACCAACTGGCCCTCCAAATACACCTCCGCTGTCTTCAACCAGGATCTCAGCGATCACTGCCTGTATCCGCTACGGAGCCGCAGTCAAACGACCACCCCTCATCACTGTCAAACGCTCCCTAAAACACTTCTGTGAGCAGGCCTTTCTAATCGACCTGGCCCGGGTATCCTGGAAGGACATTGACCTCATCCCGTCAGTTGAGGATGCCTGGTCATTCTTTAAAAGTAACTTCCTCACCATTTTAGATAAGCATGCTCCGTTCAAAAAATGCAGAACTAAGAACAGATACAGCCCTTGGTTCACTCCAGACCTGACTGCCCTCGACCAGCACAAAAACATCCTGTGGCAGACTGCAATAGCATCGAATAGTCCCCGCGATATTCAACTGTTCAGGGAAGTCAGGAACCAATACACGCAGTCAGTCAGGAAAGCTAAGGCCAGCTTCTTCAGGCAGAAGTTTGCATCCTGTAGCTCCAACTCCAAAAAGTTCTGGGACACTGTGAAGTCCATGGAGAACAAGAGCACCTCCTCCCAGCTGCCCACTGCACTGAGGCTAGGTAACACGGTCACCACCGATAAATCCATGATTATCGAAAACTTCAACAAGCATTTCTGAATGGCTGGCCATGCCTTCCGCCTGGCTACTCCAACCTCGGCCAACAGTCCCACCCCCCCCCCGCAGCTCCTCGCCCAAGCCTCTCCAGGTTCTCCTTCACCCAAATCCAGATAGCAGATGTTCTGAAAGAGCTGCAAAACCTGGACCCGTACAAATCAGCTGGGCTTGACAATCTGGACCCTCTATTTCTGAAACTATCCGCCGCCATGGTCGCAACCCCTATTACCAGCCTGTTCAACCTCTCTTTCATATCGTCTGAGATCCCCAAGGATTGGAAAGCTGCCGCAGTCTTCCCCCTCTTCAAAGAGGGAGACACCCTGGACCCAAACTGTTACAGACCTATATCCATCCTGCCCTGCCTATCTAAGGTCTTCGAAAGCCAAGTCAACAAACAGGTCACTGACCATTTCGAATCCCACCGTACCTTCTCCGCTGTGCAATCTGGTTTCCGAGCCGGTCACGGGTGCACCTCAGCCACACTCAAGGTACTAAACGATATCATAACCGCCATCGATAAAAGACAGTACTGTGCAGCCGTCTTAATCGACCTTGCCAAGGCTTTTGACTCTGTCAATCACCATATTTTTATCGGCAGACTCAGTAGCCTCGGTTTTTCGGATGACTGCCTTGCCTGGTTCACCAATTACTTTGCAGACAGAGTTCAGTGTGTCAAATCGGAGGGCATGCTGTCCGGTCCTCTGGCAGTCTCTATGGGGGTGCCACAGGGTTCAATTCTCGGGCCGACTCTTTTCTCTGTATATATCAATGATGTTGCTCTTGCTGCGGGCGATTCCCTGATCCACCTCTACGCAGACGACACCATTCTATATACTTCCGGCCCGTCCTTGGACACTGTGCTATCTAACCTCCAATTGAGCTTCAATGCCATACAACACTCCTTCTGTGGCCTCCAACTGCTCTTAAATGCTAGTAAAACCAAATGCATGCTTTTCAACCGATCGCTGCCTGCACCCGCATGCCCGACTAGTATCACCACCCTGGATGGTTCCGACCTTGAATATGTGGACATCTATAAGTACCTAGGTGTCTGGCTAGACTGTAAACTCTCCTTCCAGACTCATATCAAACATCTCCAATTGAAAATCAAATCAAGAGTCGGCTTTCTATTCCGCAACAAAGCCTCCAGCAGGTGTATCTCACTGATCATCCCTAAAGCCAACACCTCATTTGGCCGCCTTTCGTTCCAATACTCTGCTGCCTGTGACTGGAACGAATTGCAAAAATCCCTGAAGTTGGAGACTTTTATCTCCCTCACCAACTTCAAACATCTGCTATCTGAGCAGCTAACCAATCGCTGCAGCTGTACATAGTTTATTGGTAAATAGCCCACCCATTTTCACCTACCTCATCCCCATACTGTTTTTATTTATTTACTTTTCTGCTCTTTTGCACACCAATATCTCTACCTGTACATGACCATCTGATCATTTATCACCCCAGTGTTAATCTGCAAAATTGTAATTATTCGCCTACCTCCTCATGCCTTTTGCACACAATGTATATAGACTCCCCTTTTTTTCTACTGTGTTATTGACTTGTTAATTGTTTACTCCATGTGTAACTCTGTGTTGTCTGTTCACACTGCTATGCTTTATCGGCCAGGTCGCAGTTGTCGGCCAGGTCGCAGTTGCAAATGAGAACTTGTTCTCAACATTTACATTTACATTTAAGTCATTTAGCAGACGCTCTTATCCAGAGCGACTTACAAATTGGTGAATTCACCTTCTGACATCCAGTGGAACAGCCACTTTACAATAGTGCATCTAAATCATTTAAGGGGGGGGGTGAGAAGGATTACTTTATCCTATCCTAGGTATTCCTTGAAGAGGTGGGGTTTCAGGTGTCTCCGGAAGGTGGTGATTGACTCCACTGTCCTGGCGTCGTGAGGGAGTTTTTTCCACCATTGGGGGGCCAGAGCAGCGAACAGTTTTGACTGGGCTGAGCAGGAACTGTACTTCCTCAGTGGTAGGGAGGCGAGCAGGCCAGAGGTGGATGAACGCAGTGCCCTTGTTTGGGTGTAGGGCTAGCCTACCTGGTTAAATAAAGGTGAAATAAAAATAAAAAATAAAAAGTGAATTTCAAACACAGATTCAACCACAAAGATCAGGAAGGTTTTCTAATGCCTTGCAATGAAGGTCACCTAGAGTATCTTGAAAAAGTATTCATCCCCCTTGGCGTTTTTTTCTATTTTGTTGCGTTTAACCTTTAATTTAAATAGATTTTTATTTGGATTTCATGTTATGGACATACACAAAATCGTCCAAATTGATGAAGTAAAAAGAAAAAAATAACTTGCTTCAAAAAATAAAATAAAAATACAAAATGGAAAAGTGGTGTATATGTATTCATCACCTTTGCTACGAAGCCCCTAAATACGATCTGGTGCAACCCTCAGAAATCACATAATTAGTTAAATAAAGTCCCCCTGTGTGCGATCTACGTGTCACACGATCTCAGTATATCAGTGGTGGGCCGTCAGGGCCAGCAAGGCCTTCTCTGCTGGCCTAAACATCATCAGAATATAATTTTTTTTAAAATATATTTTCCCACAAATATGTATTAAATTATTCCCCAGAGTAAGAGTTACACTCTTCATTTCATAGCGTTCCTCTTGGTTGCACTGCTTCCAGCCCCAGGTTGAGATTTGGAGGGCTGGTCTTTATGTTAGATATTTTATCCAATCATATTCAGCCATCATGTGTTGCCAGGGGTCTAAAATCTGCCATCAGGCCTTCAGAATAAACAGTGCGGGCGCTTGTAGCTTAAAGTGAATGGAAATTAAAATTTAGTGTCAACCAATCAGCTTTAGAGTTGGATATTGTACGCCTGCTGGCTGTTTCCAGTGTTACACAGGAGCCATCTAGCAGGCGTAGTGCCTGCACGTCTTTTGATTGGATTACCAATATTGAGAGGCAAGTCCTATATGGGCAGGTCTCAGAACTAGGAAACTGAAATTGATCAACAAATGAATTTGCGTACTACTAAGCTGTTCTTTCAACCCACAATGGCGGAAGGAGAAGATATCGATTTGGTCGAGGATATAATTATAACGCCATTCTCAAGACAAACTTTTCAAGAAAAAAGACACCGACGCTACAAAGCCGACGCTACAAAGACAGGCTCCGAGAAGCACTGCAAACTGTACTGCTGGGAATGCCTATTATTTGCAAGTGATCAATTTGGTGTTTGGAGCCACACTGGCTTTGCAAACCTGAGTTGTCTAACCAAGGCAGCAACGAGACACCAAAGTACGGCTGGGCACTTACAAACAATGGTGCTTTTGAAAACCTTTGGGGACACCCGAGTGGATCTACAGCTCAATGAACAAGCGCGCAGGGCAACGAAGCTGCACAATGAAAAGGTATTGTACTCTTCCCCTGCAATTCTCTGAATAAAAATGTCAATTTCAAGGTGACGCAATGCCTGGTTATACTGCGTATCTGTGTCTAAATGTATAGTGTCTAGAGCCTTGGCATCATAATGATGGTAATAAGAGGTGGATTAATTCGGGTGGGACTGTGTAGGACTTCACTGAAGGCCCAGGCCCCAGAACCACGGCACGCTACTGCAGTATATATATATATACCTGTTCTGAAAGGCCCCTGAGTCTGCAACCCTATTAAGCATATCCGGTTCCGGTTGGAGCGAGCGGTCGCATCTACACTTCGGTCCGCAGGTAGTATAACTTTTCATTACATTTCATTACATTTCGTTATAGTACAACGGTTTGATTTGTCTTATCTTAGCAATTTCTTCTTAGCTAGCTACATAGCCGTCTTTGTATCAACGACAATTGCATATTATCGTATTTCGTCGTCCTAACGTATCTGCCCAGCAGCTAGCTAAGCAGCTAGCTAACATCCACTGTCCACTAGCACTGTAGAAACTATTACACTCAACTGAACGACTCGATTAGCGTAGTGTCAGCTAGCTACATAGTTGTCTTCGCTGTCTTTGTATCCAAGATAATTGTGCAGTTTAGAGTGTGTAGACTTAGAGTGATTATCTTAATTTACCGAGGTTAGCTAGCCAGCTATTTGTCGTCCTTAACGTAGGAAATGCTGCTAGCTAGCTAGCCAACAGCTAGCCAACCTCTACCGAATTGAACTCCAACTACCCGGTCAACATTCCGCGTCGCTCCACAGGTAGTATCACATCTTTCATTTCACTTCATTACAGTACAACGGTTTGATTTGTTTGATCGTAGCTAGCCAGCTACATAGCCGTCTTTGTATCTAAGACAATTGTGTAGTCTAGAGCGATTTTCTAGGTTAGCTGGCCAGCTATTGTCGGTCTTTCAACGTAGCTAGCCAGCTAGCCCCCGAATAGCAGCACTGTAGTAACTATTACAGTACAACGGTTTGTTTTGTTTGATCGTAGCTAGCTAGCTACATAGCCGTCTTTGTATCTAAGACAATTGTGTAGCCTAGAGCGATTTTCTAGGTTAGCTGGCCAGCTATTGTCGTTCTCTTAACGTAGCTAGCCAGCTAGCCCCCGAATAGCAGCACTGTAGTAACTATTACAGTACAACGGTTTGTTTTGTTTGATCGTAGCTAGCTAGCTACATAGCCGTCTTTGTATCTAAGACAATTGTGTAGCCTAGAGCGATTTTCTAGGTTAGCTGGCCAGCTATTGTCGTTCTCTTAACGTAGCTAGCCAGCTAGCCCCCGAATAGCAGCACTGTAGTAACTATTACAGTACAACGGTTTGTTTTGTTTGATCGTAGCTAGCTAGCTACATAGCCGTCTTTGTATCTAAGTCAATTGTTTAGCCTAGAGCGATTTTCTAGGTTAGCTACATCGCAGCCACTACCAGCTAGCCTACTCCAGCAGTACTGTACCATTTCAATCATTTTAGTCTATAAGATTCTTGCTACGTAAGCTTAACTTTCTGAACATTCGAGACGTGTAGTCCACTTGTCATTCCAATCTCCTTTGCATTAGCGTAGCCTCTTCTGTACCCTGTCAACTATGTGTCTATCTATCCCTGTTCTCTCCTCTCTGCACAGACCATACAAACGCTCCACACCGCGTGGCCGCGGCCACCCTAATCTGGTGGTCCCAGCGCGCACGACCCACGTGGAGTTCCTGGTCTCCGGTAGCCTCTGGAACTGCCGATCTGCGGCCAACAAGGCAGAGTTCATCTCAGCCTATGCCTCCCTCCAGTCCCTCGACTTCCTGGCACTGACGGAAACATGGATCACCACAGATAACACTGCTACTCCTACTGCTCTCTCTTCGTCCGCCCACGTGTTCTCGCACACCCCGAGAGCTTCTGGTCAGCGGGGTGGTGGCACCGGGATCCTCATCTCTCCCAAGTGGTCATTCTCTCTCTCCCCTTACCCATCTATCTATCGCCTCCTTTGAATTCCATGCTGTCACAGTTACCAGCCCTTTCAAGCTTAACATCCTTATCATTTATCGCCCTCCAGGTTCCCTCGGAGAGTTCATCAATGAGCTTGATGCCTTGATAAGCTCCTTTCCTGAGGACGGCTCACCTCTCACAGTCCTGGGCGACTTTAACCTCCCCACGTCTACCTTTGACTCATTCCTCTCTGCCTCCTTCTTTCCACTCCTCTCCTCTTTTGACCTCACCCTCTCACCTTCCCCCTACTCACAAGGCAGGCAATACGCCGACCTCATCTTTACTAGATGCTGTTCTTCCACTAACCTCATTGCAACTCCCCTCCAAGTCTCCGACCACTACCTTGTATCCTTTTCCCTCTCGCTCTCATCCAACACTTCCCACACTGCCCCTACTCGGATGGTATCGCGCCGTCCCAACCTTCGCTCTCTCTCCCCCGCTACTCTCTCCTCTTCCATCCTATCATCTCTTCCCTCTGCTCATACCTTCTCCAACCTTTCTCCTGAGTCTGCCTCCTCAACCCTCCTCTCTTCCCTTTCTGCATCCTTTGACTCTCTATGTCCCCTATCCTCCAGGCCGGCTCGGTCCTCCCCTCCCGCTCCGTGGCTCGATGACTCATTGCGAGCTCACAGAACAGAGCTCCGGGCAGCCGAGCGGAAATGGAGGAAAACTCGCCTCCCTGCGGACCTGGCATCCTTTCACTCCCTCCTCTCTACATTTTCCTCCTCTGTCTCTGCTGCTAAAGCCACTTTCTACCACTCTAAATTCCAAGCATCTGCCTCTAACCCTAGGAAGCTCTTTGCCACCTTCTCCTCCCTCCTGAATCCTCCTCCCCCCTCCCCCCTCCTCCCTCTCTGCAGATGACTTCGTCAACCATTTTGAAAAGAAGGTCGACGACATCCGATCCTCGTTTGCTAAGTCAAACGACACCGCTGGTTCTGCTCACACTGCCCTACCCTGTGCTCTGACCTCTTTCTCCCCTCTCTCTCCAGATGAAATCTCGCTTCTTGTGACGGCCGGCCGCCCAACAACCTGCCCGCTTGACCCTATCCCCTCCTCTCTTCTCCAGACCATCTCCGGGGACCTTCTCCCTTACCTCACCTCGCTCATCAACTCATCCCTGACCGCTGGCTACGTCCCTTCCGTCTTCAAGAGAGCGAGAGTTGCACCCCTTCTGAAAAAACCTACACTCGATCCCTCCGATGTCAACAACTACAGACCAGTATCCCTTCTTTCTTTTCTCTCCAAAACTCTTGAACGTGCCGTCCTTGGCCAGCTCTCCCACTATCTCTCTCAGAATGACCTTCTTGATCCAAATCAGTCAGGTTTCAAGACTAGTCATTCAACTGAGACTGCTCTTCTCTGTATCACGGAGGCGCTCCGCACTGCTAAAGCTAACTCTCTCTCCTCTGCTCTCATCCTTCTAGACCTATCGGCTGCCTTCGATACTGTGAACCATCAGATCCTCCTCTCCACCCTCTCCGAGTTGGGCATCTCCGGCGCGGCCCACGCTTGGATTGCGTCCTACCTGACAGGTCGCTCCTACCAGGTGGCGTGGCGAGAATCTGTCTCCTCGCCACGCGCTCTCACCACTGGTGTCCCCCAGGGCTCTGTTCTAGGCCCTCTCCTATTCTCGCTATACACCAAGTCACTTGGCTCTGTCATAACCTCACATGGTCTCTCCTATCATTGCTATGCAGACGACACACAATTAATCTTCTCCTTTCCCCCTTCTGATGACCAGGTGGCGAATCGCATCTCTGCATGTCTGGCAGACATATCAGTGTGGATGACGGATCACCACCTCAAGCTGAACCTCGGCAAGACGGAGCTGCTCTTCCTCCCGGGAAGGACTGCCCGTTCCATGACCTCGCCATCACGGTTGACAACTCCGTTGTGTCGTCCTCCCAGAGCGCTAAGAACCTTGGCGTGATCCTGGACAACACCCTGTCGTTCTCAACCAACATCATGGCGGTGGCCCGTTCCTGTAGGTTCATGCTCTACAACATCCGCAGAGTACGACCCTGCCTCACACAGGAAGCGGCGCAGGTCCTAATCCAGGCACTTGTCATCTCCCGTCTGGATTACTGCAACTCGCTGTTGGCTGGGCTCCCTGCCTGTGCCATTAAACCCCTACAACTCATCCAGAACGCCGCAGCCCGTCTGGTGTTCAACCTTCCCAAGTTCTCTCACGTCACCCCGCTCCTCCGCTCTCTCCACTGGCTTCCAGTTGAAGCTCGCATCCGCTACAAGACCATGGTGCTTGCCTACGGAGCTGTGAGGGGAACGGCACCGCAGTACCTCCAGGCTCTGATCAGGCCCTACACCCAAGCAAGGGCACTGCGTTCATCCACCTCTGGCCTGCTCGCCTCCCTACCATTGAGGAAGTACAGTTCCCGCTCAGCCCAGTCAAAACTGTTCGCTGCTCTGGCCCCCAATGGTGGAACAAACTCCCTCACGACGCCAGGACAGCGGAGTCAATCACCACCTTCCGGAGACACCTGAAACCCCACCTCTTCAAGGAATACCTAGGATAAGATAAGTAATCCTTCTCACCCCCCTCCTTAATGATTTAGATGCACTATTGTAAAGTGGCTGTTCCACTGGATGTCAGAAGGTGAATTCACCAATTTGTAAGTCGCTCTGGATAAGAGCGTCTGCTAAATGACTTAAATGTAATGTAAATGTAAGCAAGGGGCTCCATCAAGCAAGCGGCACCATGAAGACCAAGGAGCTCTCCAAACAGGTCAGGGACAAAGTTAAGGAGAAGTACAGATCAGGGTTGGGTTATAAAAAAATATCTGAAATTTTGACCATCCCACGGAGCACCATTAAATCCATTATTCAAAAATGGAAAGAATATGGCACCACAACTTTACCTTCCAAGAGAGGGCCGCCCACCAAAACTCACAGACCGAACAAGGAGGGCATTAATTAGAGAGACAACAAAGAGACCAAAGATAACCCTGAAGGAGCTGCAAAGAGATTGAATTGTATGTCCATAGGACCAATTTAAGCCGTACACTCCACAGAGCTGGGCTTTGCAGAAGAGTGGCCAGAAAAAAGCCATTGCTTAAAGAAAAAATAAGCAAACACATTTGGTGTTCGCCAAAAGGCATGTGGGAGACTCCCAAACATATGGAAGAAGGTACTCTGGTCAGATGAGACTAAAATTGAGCTTTTTGGTCATCAAGGAAAACACTATGTCTGGCGCAAACCCAACACCTCTCATCACCCCGAGAACACTATCCCCTCAGTGAAGCATGGTGGTGGCAGCATCATGCTGTGGGGATGTTTTTCATCGGCAGGGACTGGGAAACTGGTCAGAATTGAAGAAATGATGGATGGCGCTAAATACAGGGAAATCCTTGAGGGAAACCTTTTTCAGTCTTTGAGACTGGGACGGAGGTTCACCTTCCAGCAGGACAATGACGCTAAGCCTACTGCTAATGCAACACTTGAGTGGTTAAAGGGGATACATTTAAATGTCTTGGAGTGGCCTAGTCAAAGCCCAGACCTCAATCCAATTGAGAATTTGTGGTATGACTTAAAGATTGCTGTACACCAGGAGCTGGAGCAGTTTTGCCTTGAATAATGTGCAAAAATCTCAGTGGCTAGATGTGCCAAGCTGGTAGAGACATACCCCAAGAGACTTGCAGATGTAAACACTGCAAAAGGTAGCTCTACAAAGTATTGACTTTGGGGGGGGGGGGGGAGTGAATAGTCATGCATGCTCAAGTTCTGTTTTTTTGTCTTATTTCTTGTTTGTTTCACAATAATGTCTAAATCAAATGATACAAACCCCCCAACAATCCATTTTAATTCCAGGTTGTAAAGCAACAAAATAGGAAAAATGCAAAGGGGGTGAATACTTTCTGAAGCCACTGTATTTGTAGATGGGTAAAAATAAAAAAGCAGACATTGAACATTCCTTTGAGCATTGTGAAGTTATTAATTACACTTTGGATGGTGTATCAATACACCCAGTCACTACAAGATACAGTCATCCTTCCTAACTTAGGAGGAAACCACTCAGGTATTTCACATGAGTCTAATGTACCTTTGCTCCACCTGTGGATTATCGACCCCTGCCTGACCTGACTCTGAATCTGCCTGCCATCCTGTACCTTGGCATCTACTCTGGATTATTGACCCTAGCCTGCATTGACATGACGTTTGCCTGCCTCTGTTACAATAAACTTTGTTACTCACACAGTCTACGCTTGGGTCTTACCTTGGTACTGTAAGAGAATCTGGTGATTTTCAGTACCTATACTGTTCTCTTTGAAGTAGAAAGAGGAATCGGTATAAGTTTAAATATGAGATATGTGTAAGCAGAATGAAGGCTGAGCCCATGTGAGTGTACTGTGTGGATGAGGCACGGTAGACCAACAAGACGTGACTGGTCTGGGCCATATCTGAACTTGTGAAGGCTACTGGACATGCACATGGGTTAATCATACATAGCCAACATCGGCCTGAACTTGTGAAGACCTTTGGACAGGAAAATTTGCTAATCCATTATAAGCACCAGTAGGAGTGTGCATGTCGCGCCACCAATAGAATCTACACCCCAATGTTTGAGCCAATAAGAGAGTGGAAACTAAGCAAGACAAAGAGATTCATAAAGTGGAGTGATTATGTTATGTACGGGTAAGACTGTATAAAAAAAAAGCCAAGTATTAAGAATGGAGAGTCAGTTCTTCCATGGAATTGCTCGGCTTTGTTACTGTTTGCAATAAAGTCTATTTGAATTCACAAGCTCTGGTATCGGAGAGATATTTGATTCAATATTTCCACGACAGTACCTGATAACTAAAGTAATACCGCAAAAAAATGTGGCAAAGCAATTCACTTTTGTCATGAATACAAGGTGTTATGTTTGTGGCAGCACATTACTGAGTACCATTCTCCATATTTTCAATCACAGTGGTGGCTGCATCATATTATGGGTAATATGGGTATGCTTGTAATCGTTATGGACTGGAGAGGTTTTCAGGATAAAAAAGAAATGTAATGAGCTAAGCACAGGCAAAATCCCAGAGGAAAACCTGGTTCAGTCTACTTTCTACCAGACACAGAGATGAATTCACCTTTCAGCAGGACCACAACCTAAAACACAAGGCCAAATCTACACTGAGATGCTTACCAAGCAGACAATGAATGTACAGTTTTGACTTATATCTATCTCAAATTCTATGGTAAGACCTGAAAATGGTTGTCTAGCAATGATCAACCAATTTGAAAGAGCTTGAATAATTTTGCATAGAATAATGGGCAAATGTTAGGTTTGGAACGCTGTTAGAGACTTAAAGACTTGCAGCTGTAATCGCTGCAAAAGGTGCTTCTACAAAGTATTGACTCAGGGGTGTGAATACTTATGTAAATGAGGTATTTCTGTATTTCATTTTCCAATATATTTGAAAACTTTCTAAAAACATGTTTTCACTTTGTCGTTATTGGGTATTGTGTGGATAGGTGAGATTTTTTATTTTTTATCCGTTTAGAATTCAGGTTGTAACACAACGTGTGGAATAAGTCAAGTGGTGTGAATACTTTCTGAAGGCACTGTAAACACGGTGTTGCAATAACTGTCTCCACTCTTCTGGAAAGGCTTTCCACTATATTTTACATTACATTTAAGTCATTTAGCAGACGCTCTTATCCAGAGCGACTTACAAATTGGATATATGATGGAACATTGCTGTGGGGACTTCCATTCAGCCACAAGAGCATTACTGAGGTCGGGCACTAATGTTGAGCGATTAGACCTGGCTTGTGGTCGTCGTTCCAATTCGTCCCAAAGATGTTCGATGGGTTTGAAGTCAGGGCTCTGTGCAGGCCAGTCAAGTTCTTCCACACCGGTCTCGACAAACAATTTCTGTATTGACCTCGTTTTGTGCATGGGGAATTGTCATGCTGAAACAGGAAAGGGCCTTCACCAAACTGTTGCCACAAAGTTGAAAGCACAGAATCATCGAGATTATTTTTTACGTGTTACGCGCTTCAGCATTTCGGGGTCCCGTTCTGTGAGCTTGTGTGACCTACCACTTTACAGTCGAGCTGTTGATGCTCCTAGACATGTCCACTTCACAATAACAGCACTTACAGGGCAGACATTTGATGAACTGACTTGTTGGAAAGGTGAAATCCTATGACGGTGCCGCGTTGAAAGTCAGTGAGCTCCTCAGGAAGGCCATTCTAATGTTTGTCTATTATTTTTTTAACATTTTGTTTCACCTTTATTTAACCAGGTAGGCCAGTTGAGAACAAGTATTAATTTACAACTGCGAGCTGGCCAAGATAAAGCAAAGCAGTGTGACACAAACAGCACAGAGTTACACACGGGATAAACAAATGTACAGTCAATAACACAATAGAAAATGTGCAGTGTGTGCAAATGATTCATTTTCTAAAATGGATTAAATTAGTTTTTCCCCTCATCAATCTACTCACAATAACCCATAATAACAAAGAGAAAACAGGTTTTTAGAAGGTTTGCAAATTTAAAAAAACAAAAAAAAACAGAAATCCCTTATTTACAAAACTATTCAGACCCTTTGCTATGAGACACAAAATTGAGCTCAGGTGGATCCTGTTTCCATTGATCATCCTTGTGATTTTTCTACAATTTGATTGGAGTCCACCTGTGGTAAATTCAATTGATTGGACATGACTTGGAAAGGCACACACCTGTCTATATAAGGTCCCAGAGTTGATAGTGCATGTCAGAGCAAAAAACAAGCCATGAGGTTTACGGAATTGTTCGTAGACGAGGCACATTCTTAAATGGAAGAAGTTTAGAACCACCAAGACTCTTCTTAGAGCTGGCCCCCCGGCCAAACTGAGCAATTGGGGGAGAAGGGCCTTGGTCAGGGAGGTGACCAAGAACACGATGGTCACTCTGACAGAGCTCCAGAGTTCCTCTGTGGAGATGCGAGAACCTTCCAGAAGGACAACCATCTCTGCAGTACTCCAGCAATGAGGCCTTTATGGTAGAGTGTCCAGACGGAAGCCACTACTCAGTAAAAGGCACATGACAGCCGCTTGGAGTTTGCCAAAAGGCACCGAAAGGACTTTCAGACCATGAGAAACAAGATTCTCTGGTCTGATGAAACCAATATTGAACTCCTTGGCCTGAATGCCAAGCGTCACGTCTGGAGGAAACCTGACGTGACACCATCCCTGTTGTAGATTGATGAGGAAAAAACAAACAATTTAACCAATTTTCCCAATTTTAGAGTAAGGCTTTAATGTAACAAAATGTGGAAAAATTGAAGGGGTCTGAATATTTTCCGGACGCACTGTATATCCACAGGAGTACCATTAAATAAACGTATCAAAGCGTTGGTAGTGCATTCAGATTTCTATCGCCTGAAGACTTTGGATTGCATTTTCATGCATTTTGCACTTTAAAAAAATGTAACCTTCATTTAACTAGGCAAGTCAGGACAATTCGAAAAGGGAAAAAAACGGAAGGGGTCACACTTTCCCATTGTATTGCCAACCTCTATTTAGGCTAGATCGGCACACCACTAGTATGTAGAGATATTCGACTTGTCAACATCTCATGTCTAACATGGTATTACAGAGATGTTATTTGGCTATGCATTTTTATTTTATTTTTATAATCTATCCTACACGACACGCACAAGCACATGCACAGGCTTCGGCACCACACGGAGCTTGAAAGGGTGATATGGAGGTGAGCTAGAGTCAGAGAGATGCTGTGGTACTAGTTAGCTGAGTCGGCACTTATAAACTGTCACCTGATTCTTTTGTTGACTAGGTGGACTAGTGTTAAAAGTCAATAGTTAGACTCGTGCCCATTCTTCACATTTAGGACTGGTTACATAGATAATGTGGATTTAGGCTAACATCAAACCAGATCTGTGTGTGACTTGTAAAGTTATTTTTGGCTTCCTTCTCATAGACAGCTAAGGATGTCTATGTGATGTATGCAGAGATGATAATCATCAGGATGTCTAACATGGCATTAGCTGTCCCAGTAACACAGTCTGACAGGTTGGTATTGGTGTGTCTTAAAAGAGAATACAGTTTGTTTATACGAGAAGATCGGAAGCTCAGCTCTTCTGCTCAGACTTATTCAGGGTCCTCAAATGCTACTCAGAATCAGCCTGAGTCAGGAAGAGTCTGAGTCTGGATTTGAGTCTGGCTTTGAGTCTGATGAAGAGGGTGTAGCTAATAGCAAGCTAGTTCTGGTCCACACTAGCTTTGGTTCAGGGCATAGCTAGTATCTCTGGTTTGCACTAGCTTTGGTCCAGGGATTATCTAGTAGCTAGCTAGCTCTGGTCTACGGCGTAGCTAGTACCTCTAGATCCACACTAGCTCTGGTCCATGCTGTAGCTAGTACCTAGCTAGCTCTGGTCCGCACTAGCACTGGTCCAGGCCGTAGCTAGTAGCTACAATGAAAAAAATATAAACACAACATAAGTTAAGTGTTGGTCCCATGTTTCATGAGCAGAAATAAAAGATCACAGAAATATTCCATATGCACAAAAAGCGTATTTCTCTCAAATGTTGTGCATATATTTGTTTACATTTACGTTAGTGAGCATTTCTCCTTTGTGTAATGATCATGATTTGTAATGATCATGCTGTTTAATCAGCTTCTTGATATGCCACACCTGTCAGGTGGATGGATTATCTTGGCAAAGGAGAAATTCTCACAGGGATGTACAGTGCATTCAGAAGGTATTCAGACCCCTTCCCCTTTTCCACTTTTTGTTATGTTCCAGCCTTATATTTAAAACATGTTTTAAATTAACTTTTTTCTTCATCAATCTACAAACAATACCCCATAATGACAAAGCAAAAACATATATATTTATTTAGAAAAATACCTTATTTACATAAGTATTCAGACCCTTTGTTATGATACTTGAAATTGAGCATCCTGTTCCATTGATCATCCTTGAGATGTTTCTACGACTTGATTGGAGTCCACCTAAGGTAAATTCAATTGATTGGACATGATTTGGAAAGGCACACACCTGTCTATACTGTATAAGGTCCCACAGTGGACAAGGTCCCACAGTCAGAGCAAAAACCAAGCCATGAGGTCGAAGGAATTGTCTGTAGAGTTCCGAGACAGGATTGTGTTGAGGTACAGATCTGGGGAAGGGTAACAAAAAATGTCTGCAGCATTGAAGGTCCCCAATAACATAGTGGCCTCCATCATTCTTAAATGGAAGACGTTTGTAACCACCAAGAATTTTGCTAGAGCTGGCTGCCCAGTCAAACTGAACAATCGATGGGAGAACCTTCCAGAAGGACAACCATCTCTGCAGCACTCCACTAATCAGGCCTTTATGGTAGAGTGGCCAGACAGAAGCAACTCTTCAATTAAAGGCACACAGCCCACTTGTTTGCCAAAAGGCTCCTGGTCTGATGAAACCGAGATTGAACTCTTTGGCCTGAATGCCAAGTGTCGCGTCTGAAGGAAACCTGGCACCATCCCTACGGTGAAGCATGGTGGTAGCAGCATCATGCTGTGGGGATGTTTTTCAGCGGCTGGGACTGGGAGACCAGTCAGGATCTAGAAAAAGATGAACGGACCAAAGTACAGAGATTTCCTTGATGAAATCCTGCTCCAGAATGCTCAGGAACTCAGACTGGAGTGAAGGTTCACCTTACAGCAGGACATTGACCCTAAGCACACAGCCAAGACAACGCAGGAGTGGCTTCAGGAATGTCCTTGAATGGCCCGGACTTGAACCCGATCAAACATCTCTGGAGAGACCTGAAAATAGCTGTGGAGCGATACTCCCCATCGAAGCTGACAGAGCTTGAGAGGATCTGCTGAGAAGAAAGGAAGAAACTCCCCAAATACAGGTGTGCCAAGCTTGTAGCGTCATACCCAAGAAGACTCGAGGCTGTAATCGCTGCTAAAGGTGCTTCAACAAACTATTGAGTAAAGGGTCTGAATACTTATGTAAATGTGGAACATTTCTGGGATCTTTTTTTTCAGCTAAAGAAACCAACACTTTACATGATGGGACCAAGACTTTACATGTTGCGTTTATATTTTGTTCAGTGTAGATAACTCTCTGTCGATCAGAAGCAAGGATGGTTCTGTGCTATGTACCGAATTGTAACCACTACTCTGATAAATACATTTGCATTTAATATTTTTTGACCTCTGTAATCGAGAGGCATTGCTGGAGCCGTGTGATGAGGTAAGCCCTGTTTGCTATATGCTAACAAGCCATTTTGGTAGGTCAAAGCTAGTTGCTTGTGAAAATTTGCTAGATAACCCCTGACTGTAGTTATGTGTACAACGTACATTGCCTTTCTTACAAGGAAGAAGAAAACCAGCATAGGCTAGCAGAAGGACCGTTGTGACCTCTTTAGTGAGCTAGCCAGCTAGATAATGTTAGCTCATGGTTTGTGTAGTCATACTTTTTCATGTGGTGACATGCTATCAAGCATGAGCCCACCAGGGAAGGGATATTTAAATCAAATCAAATCAAATCAAATCTACAAAGAAGGCGCCGACAGAAAGGGCCTCCTCGCTTCTAGTCCTTAGGAAACTTTGCAGTATTTTGTTTTTTTCCATATTATTTCTTACATTAGTAGCCCAGAAAATCTTAAGTGTTATTACATACAGCCGGGAAGAACTATTGTCAACTTACCAGCACTACTACCAGGAATACGATACGATTTAGCTTGCTAGTTAACGTTAACTCACCGTTTGTGTAGTCAGATTTGCTCTCAAACGTTAGGCCGGCACCATGGTAAGGGTAATTGGTTAGCTAATGTGTCACTACTTAGAAAAGTCTGACTACATGAACAGTGAGATAATGTTAACTAGCTGGCTTAATATCACGTGGTGGGCTAGCTAGTTAAGTACCTTGGTTGGCTAGTTAGCTACATTAGCTCAAGTTGGCTAGCTAGCTCAATGTTTTCCCCATACAACAGTTTTGTTCCACGAGCACATCTGTTGTACATGACTAATCAAATGACCTGTGAAGTCAATTAGAAATGTCAACTGGGAGGAAGATCCAGACACATCCACCATGACAGAAAACGAAAAATCCAGACACATGAAGTTCCCTGGCCCCTTGGCTGCTGAAGAATGTAGGAGGCTGCTGTCTGCACAGTTGCAAAATGTTCTCACTGAGGTCCACCTTGAGGAAACATTGGCGCAGTTCTCCTACTGGAGAATCAGCTGTATACCCGCAACAGGTATTCAGCATTACAGCTGTCTGATAAAGTACTTAGGGTGGGAACAGGACTTCCAGACAAGAAATGTTGATTACTTTGAACATTACAAGGACTGCTGTCATTTGAGGATCAATTGTTTACGGTACATATGAAGTTGCATCACAGCTACACCAACTTGCACCTGGCTCAACTATTCTGTTGTTATGCAAGCACTCTCAGCAATGTTGCCATCACTTTCATTAAGGTGATCTACAAGCTGTTTTTCAGTAGCATCATGAAGACTGTTCCAAGTCGGGAGAAGAACCAAACGTGCTTAAATGCGTCTTTTCAGGGGTCCAGCAGAACCTGCAGGATGATCATTGACTGTACTGACATAGAAGTTGCTCCTCCAAGTCAGATGGATCTGCAGAAGCAAACCTACTCTGTGTACTGTTCAATGTAAACCCTTCAAGATACTCCTGGGAGTTGCAACTAATGCGGCTATCACATACTGCAGTGATCTGTATTTAGGCTCTGTGTCGGACAAAGCCATTGTCCGGAAGGTCGAGGTTTGAGAAGATCTTCACGTCTGGTGACATGATTTTGTCAGACAAAGGCTTCTTGATACAGAGCTTGATGCCTGCAGGAGTCACTGTGAACATTCCTCCATTCCTGAACCACAGAAGGTTCACAGAGAGGGATATACATCTCATAAAAGACATTGCAAGAAACAGGATCCATGTTGAGAGGGCAAATGCTTGACTAAAATCTTTTTTTTTAAATTGTGATATTCATCCCACCTTATCTGCGTTGTTATAGCAATGTGCTGGCACAGACATGCTGTGCACTTGTTAACCTCCAAGACCAACTCATCAGATAAGTAGCTGTTGATTGGGAAACAACGAAGCATGAGGTTTGGGTGTTGTGGGACCATTTGTCACATTTTCCACGGTGGGTTTGTGTTATGAAAAACAATGTATTTCCTGTCCAGATAAAGATGAGTAGCTAACAAACATGAATTATTACAAAGCAGAGTCAGTGCAGTAAGTGACCTCCCACCAGCTGCTGCTGTGCACAGTTGACCAAACATGCTTATCTACGGACTGATTTCTTCTGATATCAATCCCTCTTATTAGGGGCAGCATGTCTACAACGTCAGGGCAAATGAAGCAAGCATCTCTTTATGTCAGAAGAGAGAGAGCTAGCAAGTTGTCGAAGTGGGACCATGTCTATGTTCCCTCAGCACTACGTTCCATCAGTTCTACTGAACGAGGGATCGGCAACCCAAATGGAAGAGGAGGAGTTACTTTTCAAATTCTCTCGATATCTAGTATTTTTGTTATGTGATAAATGTTTTACATTGCGCATTTTCTTCATGCTCTTGATGTACGCAGGTCTTTTGGTGAGTTGATCCACTGTTGCATGAATTAATAAATATGGACGATCAATAACGGATTAGATGCATGTTTGTTGTAACACATCATTTTACAATAAACGTTGAGTCAGGCCATACAGTTCTTTCAGAAAGTATTCACACCCTTTGACTTTTTAAATATTTTATTGTTACAGCCTGAATTTAAAATGGATTAAATTGAGAAGTTGTTTCACTGGCCTATACACAATACCCCATAATGTCAAAGTGGAATTATGTTTTTTAGAAATGTTTACAAATGAATGAAATATGAAAAGCTGATATGTCTTGAGTCAATAAGTATTCAACCACTTTGTTATGACAAACCTAAATAAGCTCAATGAGTTCAAATTTGCTTAACAAGCCAGATACTAAGTATAATTTTTTTAAATTGAACCTTTATTTTATCAGGGTGTCATACTGAGAACAACGTCTCTTTTACAGATGAGACCTGAATTACATAAATTACAAACAAATACACACATCAATATAGATACAAAATGCAAAGTGAAACATGGTCATAGAAAATAAACACATTCATAAAATGTAGGAACATTTGGAAGATTGTTCCACAAATAAGTTGTAAGAAAACTAAAAGCTGATTTACCTAACTCCGTAGAGACCGAAGGGATTTCCAGAGTTAATAACCATCCCTGTGTGGTAACTCGTATGTCTAAAGTTCAGTAAAGATGTTAGGTACAGTGGGACTTTTTGTAAAAGGGCTTTATAATTGAAAACGTAGCAATGTATCAATCTACGTGACATAAAAGAGGGCCAACCAACTTTCTGGTAGAAAATGCAGTGATGAGTAACTAAAACTGTTGCCTGTAATAAAGCGCAGTGCGCTACGATAAACTGCATCTTATGGCTTTAATGAAGTGGCAGCTGGGTTCATATTGATCAGTGTTACTCACACTTTTTTTGTAAAGGGGCCACTTTGGGTTGAGACAATCATTCAGAGGGCAGCACAGATCTTTAATTTGTTGTACTTATTCTTCCAATATGATCAATTATCAATTGAGAGCAAACTCAGAGCAAAAAAAGCACATACAATTGATTTGATGTACAGCACATCACAAATGTATACATGCACACATCAAATAGGCTACATCACATGTATAAGAGCCGTGTTAAGGGTTACCTCAGTAGTGGGACGAGCGGAAATGTTCCTTCTGCTCCTTGACTGAATTCATTCTAAATGTATAGTTTGTTATTGCTATCCGTGTGAGGCAATCCAGGTGTGCATTTGTCAGTCTGTTTCTCTGTTTATGTTTCACAATGTTCATTGTTGAAAATGTTGCTTCACATTAATAAGTGCTGACATAAAAAATTTGTCACCTTTTGCACACACTGCTTCAGAAGTGGATACTCTGTGTCTGACACAAGGCTCCAGAAATGGGTAACACCTGATCTGAGTTTGGGCCGGATCTGGTAGAGCTGTGCTCAGACGGGTCTGGTAGCATGGGAGGGAGGTTGTAGAGGGAATTGAAGATGGTGGTGTGGAGGGCAGTGTGGCTGGCAATGCTCCAAACTCTGTATGGGGCCTCTGACTGTGTACAGCTTGGGCATAGCTCAGTGTATCTGCATGCAGGTCCTGGGAGAGAAGTGGTGGAGGGTGGTGTGGGGGGCAGTGTTGCTGGCTGTTCTTCATTCTCTCTGAGGTGCCAATGGATGCAGTTCTAAAAGAGGGTCTGATTTGTCTCAGGGAGTTGGTGGCTGTCCCGTTGCTTCTGTGGGGTGAGGTGGACTGGCTGCCCAGAGCAACATCATTTGACGTCCTGGCGAAGGTGGAGACTGCCTGTTTGTACAATGGAAAATTGTCATAAAGACAGTCCAGGCTGAGGGTGGGATGGTGGGCCAGGTTTACGTTTAAGTGATAATGCCCGAGAAGCCGGTGTTTGGAGGATATATTGAAACAGGTGTTCTTATGCCCGAGACGAAGTCGAGGTCTGGAAAACCGTGCCAATATATCCTCCAAAGACTGGCTTCGAGGGCAGTATCACTTTTATGCAACGGGTTACAAACATATTCAAATAATGATTGACGTATTTTCATTATCGTTATTTTTATGAATTTATTCATACTGTCTCAAATCAAAACATGTCCCAGCACAAATGTAGGGTTGCTCCCCTGTCTCAAATCAAAACATGTCCCAACACAGATGTAGGGTTGCTCCCCAAGCTGACTGGTCGTTTGTTCCATTGGTTCAGTTGGCAGAGACACGATCCAGTCATTCAATCTTTTTGTTCTGTATCTATGGACGCGATCCAGTCGTTTGTTCTAAATGTTCCATTGCCATACTGGCTGGCAATGTTCTTATCCCTTGCTTGCTAGCTTGCCAACTACGACTAACTTACAGTCACGTCAAACAGAGCAGCCAGAATAACAACAGTAGCTGCATTTGTTTAAGCTGTTTTCTAGTGACATTTATTTGACACATCCATAACAATGAGCTAATGAGGCACAATTTCACCTGGCATAGAAGATTTTCTCTCTCGTCAGGACACTGTTGTTCAGAAGAGCTAGCCAACAATACAGCTAACAGAATCACTTCAAACTGAAGCTGGAAAGACTGCAAACTAGCTGCACTTCGTTTTGTTTGACCTTTGTTTGACCAGCTGATTATTGATTTAGACTGGCTGAGAATTCTGTCTGTCTCGTCATGACTCCTGACACGTTCAATACTATGGGAAAGCTGAAGATATAATTTGAATATTGAAACAATGTTGCAAATGTCAGAGAGACAGACAGCAAAGTTTGTTCAAATCTCCACTGTTGAAAACAAAAGGTTAGTCTAAAAGAAATGTGAGATAATGTCTACATGCTTTTTATAGTGGAGATCAAGTTTATAAATTGCCTGGCTGGGCTGATGAGACAGTGGATTGCGCAGTCAGATGGAACAGAGTAAATAGGAATTTTAACGTCATAGATTTAGCCGGTGGTAACTTATGGAATTTGGTTTTAATCAATCAACATTCAGGATTAGAATGGGCCATAGCACACAGTACCGAGAGAGCCTGGCAGGGTGGAAGCCTCTCTGGGTAGGCCCTCTCTATCACTTCCCTTAGTAATGTGGCCACCCTCTCCTGTTGAGCACGCAGGTCAATGGTCCCCATGTGAATGATGATATGGCTTGGGGAGCAAAGTTGGGCCACAGTCAAGAGCTCCATAGCTCTCTCTGTTGAGGGGCATCATTACTATGACACCTTTTTATTTGGGAAAAGTTTATTCCGTTTGAGTCCATCATTAATACATTGACTGGTTTCTCGTCAGGTCTCTGGAGGATGGAAGGAGTGATGGGAGTAATTACAGGCCGTGAGATGGGGTTGGAGGGGTTCAGCTGGGTTGGTGCATTGGTTGGTTGGGTTAGTTGGTTGGTTGGTTGGTTGGTAGGCTCTGATTCAGCTGTTGGCCTGGATCTGGGATTTGTGGGACTCTTTGTAGAGTGGATGGTGGTGGCTGAGAAATCCCTGCCTTAGCTCATGTAGCTCCTTCTGCAGGTTGTGCTTGTGGATAGTGTTGACTGTGCTGGACAGTTCCTCTCTAAGTCTGTGCAATTCCATCCTGAGAGCCTGAATGTCCTCAACATTTTTCATTGCACACATTGCAGTTCCTGGATCCCATCCCTGTGCTGACGCACCAGGCTGATCTCCTCCTCTATAAGATGCTGTGGTACTGCAGATGAGGGAGGGAGAGACTTCATATTGGGGCACAGAGGGAGTGGAAACTGTTGTTAGGTATTGACAGTGGAGTGATTTTAAGTTCAGCAAATTGATCCAGACTGGCCTCCGAACCTTGAACCATCACAGTGCTATTATTATACATTTTAATGTTACATTTGGGGGTGAAATCAATGTACAGTTGCCTCATTGCTCTGTTTTCTGACATTTTAAGTTCATTGTTGGTCTTGTGTAGAGCTGTGTGCCAAGCATTAGAATCATCCGTGTCCTTTTATTTCCTTGATCGGGAATAATTCTGCTCTCAGTCTCTAGGGATTATTTTAGAAATATTTGTTTCCTAAGTCACTCGTAACATTTTGAGGATACATGCTGGCAAGGTCTCTGAAACAATGCTTAGAGAATGCATCTGTCTTCATCTCCATGGTGACCTCTTTGAACAATGCATTCTGCTCTAGAATTAGGTGCCTTTTGATGGGTTAGGTTCTTATTTTTCGGAGTAAATGACTCACGGACACTAGAGAAGCTTTAACCAAGTGTAATTCTTCCCAAAGGTTCTGTACAGCTATATTCAGACAGCAAAACATTTCTCACCACCATCACAGTTATATACATCCCACTTAAGACACTCCTCCTTCTCTCCAATCCTTACATTTTATGGATCAACAGGAAAAGGGTAACAGGATACCAAACCCTTATTACTCCCTTAAGGGGATCTGACCTCACCTCTTGACCTCAACCCCTCCTTCACCCAATCCACAGATGTCCATCTGTCTTTCCTGTATCAACACGGTTTTCTCCTCCCGTCCCCCAACACATTCCAAAGCCACTCTGTCTTTCTACAGACCTCACTCCTTAATATACTATGCGTCTGATCTGTCATGTCTTTAATATCTCAATGTTCAAAATGTCGAATCCAACTGATTAAAGCACTTGTTTAAATAATGTACCTATAGATAAATGATATTTTTAACCAATGCACTTTTATGAATAATACACAAACATATTACATTTGTTTTTCAATTAAACAACACATTACACATAAATGAAAATACTCTCTCAAATGTTCAGAACGTTCTACCTCCTTTCCAAGTGCTCTTTTGCTTGCTTGTTTGTTCATCTGAATACTTGCTTCCCTGTCAAGGCCTGAACTATCCTCCAGAAATCGCTAAGAAATTCTTCCTCTTTCTCCCTCTGTTGGTTTTGTGTTTGTTTATCTATGTCTTAATTCCTGTTGTTGTCCTTGTTGGGTTTATGGTCCTGCTATCCCATTCCTTCGTTGTGTTGCCTGATGATTCAGCAGATGAGTCTTGCAAAAACCAAGTCGATCAATCTCTCAAAATCTCACCAAACTATTTCCACAAAATAAAAGTTTCTTCCAATTCCTCTAGATGGGCAGAACACAGCAATGCATTAAAATAACTAAACTGATCACATCTTTTTTTTTTGTTAAAAAATTGCAATTTAAGTTGTACCTCTTCTTAAGTGCTGCTGCTCATGGAATTGGTTGTTAGGAGATGCATGTATTCAATCAATAACATTGTTTAACATGACTGTTGAATGACTACCTCAGCTCTGTACCCAACACATATAATCTTATCTGTAAGGTCCCTCAGTCGAGCAGTGAATTTAAAACACAGATTCAACCACAAAGACCAGGGAGGTTTTTCAATGCCTCGTAGATGGATAAAAAACACACACAAAAACAGGCATTGAATATCCCTTTGAACATGGTGAAGTTATTAATTACACTTTGGATGGTGTATCAATACACACAGTCACTACAAAGATACAGGTGTCCTTTCTAACTCAGCTGCCGGAGAGGAAAGAAACCTCTCATGGATTTCACCATGGGGCCAATGGTGACTTTAAAACAGTTACAGAGTTTAATGGCTGTGAGAGGAGAAAACTGAGGATGGATCAACAACATTGTAGTTATTTCACAATACTAAATGACAGAGTGAAAAGAAGGAAGCATGCATCCTGTTTGCAATAAGGCTCTAAAGTTCAACTGCACAAAATGTGGCAAAGAAATGCATTTTTTGTCCTAAATACAAAGCATTATATTTTGTGCAAATCCAACACAACACATCACTGAGTACCACGAGTGGTTAGAACGTTGGGCCAGTAACTGAAAGGTTGCTGGATCAAATCCCCGAGCTGACAAGGTAAAAATCTGTTGTTTGCCCCTGAGCAAGGCAGTTAACCCACTGTTCCCTGGGTGCTGAAGATGTGGATATTGACTAAGGCAGCCCCCCACACCACTCTGATTCAGAGGTTGGGTTAAATGCGGAAAAGACACATTTCTGTAGATATCCCCCTTTCCCCTCGTCATATTTTCAAGCATGGTGGTAGCTGCATCATGTTATGGGTATGCTTGTCATTGGCAAGGCACAGGGAGTTATTTTTGTAATAAACAGAATAGAGCTAAGCATAGTCAAAATTCTAGAGGGAAAACTTGTACAGTCTGAAAAATGGACCTTTCAGCAGGACATTAACCTAAAACACAAGGCCAAATATACACTGGAGTTGCTTCCTAAAATGACATTGAATGTTCCAGAGCGGCATAATTCCTGTTTTGACCTGCAGCATACCAACCTCCATACCACTGCTTGCTTGCTTCTGAAGCTAAGCAGGGTTGGTCCTGGTCAGTCCCTGTATGGGAGACCAAATGCCAGGAAGTGGTGTTGGAGGGCCAGTAGGAGGCACTCTTTCCTCTGGTCTAAAAAATATCCCAAATCCCCAGGGCAGTGATTGACACTGCCCTGTGTAGGGTGCCGTCTTTCGGATGGGATGTTAAACGGATGTCCTGACTCTCTGAGGTCATTAAAGATCCAATGGCACAAGAGTAGGGGTGTTAACCCCGGTGTCCTGGCTAAATTCCCAATCTGGCCCTCAAACCATCACGGTCATCTAATAATCCCCAGTTTACAATTGGCTCATTCATCCCCAGTGACTGTTCCCCAGGTCGTTGCTGTAAATGAGAATGTGTTCTCAGTCAACTTACCTGGTAAAATAACAAGGGGAAAATATATATATTGTACAATCCAGGCATGCAAAGAAATTAGTATCACGTTTCAGGAGAAGACCCAGATGCAGACAGTGTCGAAGTAACAAAAGTTTATTACTAGAACAGGGGGCAGGCAAAATGACAGGTCAAGGGCAGACAGAGGTCAGTAATCCAGAGCCGAGTCCAAAAGGTACAGAACGGCAGGCTCAAGGTCAGGCAGAGGTCGATAACGCAGTGTGGTGTGACAAGATACAGAATGGCAGACAGGCTCAGGGCAGGTAGAACGGTCAAAACAGGAACTAGAAACAGACAGGAGCATGGAGGAAACCGCTGGTAGGCTTGACGAACAATACTAACTGGCAACAGAGAACACAGGTATAAATACACTGCGGATAACGTGGAAGATGGGCGACACCTGGAAGGGGGTGGAGACAAGCACAAAGATAGGTGAAAGAGATCAGGGTTTGACAATTAGAGACTCATAGCTGTAATCGCTGCCAAATGTGATTTTCGCAAAGCTCTTAGAGAATGATCCAGATTCTGTGATCCTCTTTTGTTTATTTTTATCCAAGATAAAATCAATCTGGATACCACAAGATCACAGAATCCGGATTGTCAGTACTTTTACACCTTGCCATCTACTGGACAGGTTCAATTACTACTACTACACTGTCACAGGGAAACATCAATACGCGAATGACATGAATAAAGGACAAAAACACCATTTAATCCAAGGGGTGTATTCAGTTCAATTAAACGTTTTCTACGTTCCCCAAAACATTTTTTTTTCTTTATTTAACTAGGCAAGTCAGTTAAGAACAAATTCTTATTTTCAATGACGGCCTAGGAACAGTGGGTTAACTGCCTTGTTCAGTAGCAGAATGACTTGATTTTAAGGTACTTTAAGGTACTGTATGTTTACTCTTGTTAGGTGGGTGTGGCAGGGGGTGGCTTGAAGCAATGAGTGACGTAAACAAGCATTCTGAAAGCGTTCCCCAACCCCTCCCCATTTTTTTCAACTGGTCGTTCAGAACAGTTTCCGTTTAATTGTTGTTTTTTTTGTGCTGAACGCAGTCCTGATTAAATGGCAGATTGGACTGATTCGAGGAATCAAAATATAATTTTTCAGTTTTGAAATACCCAATTCTAACATTCAATCCAATCTCATTGCCGAAATTTGACCAATTAAATTTTGAAAAACTGGGCCCTGGAGATACTGAAGGAATTTGGAGATTCCATCTTCTCCCTGCCCCTGTGAACTACACCTCCCAAGAGGCTAAAGCAGAATGATGTTTCACAGCGGTCAAGCCCCCCCTACTGGGGTACGGATGTAAAAATCCCTCTAAATGTTGTTAACCTTGGTCATTTTTTACAATTTTTTCCTCCCCCTCCCCCAACAAAATGTTGCCCCAAATGGCTAGGGCTGGCTCTGATTGCATGTGTGGGTATGGATGTGGGTACTCAGACTGCAGCTCCTCATGATGAGTTCAGATTTTCTGTGGCCATCAAAGTTGCCCATTCCTGATCTATATATACTGACAAAATAATAGACTGATCACTCTTAACAATGTGAATACATGTCCCTGAAGGCGGAAGGCAGGCAGAAACATTCTTGCCAATGAGAGATCAGATACATCTGTGAACAACAGGCACAGCTCCAATATAAAATTCTTTTCTCAAGGTTGTCGGAATGCCACGTGCGTCCACTTATATCATTACATTCGTAACAACCGAAACATTATGAAATGTTTCTATTCAATCGAATAAGCCTTACGTAGCAAATGCAACACTCCATACAGAAAATCCTCAATTGGTCTGCTTCTCACAGTATTTTTGTGTGGACAGATTTGCGGCGGAGTCAAGCCTTTTGCTTTGCCTCTTCCTCTCTGATGTTAAAGGTGCAATTTGTAGAAATTGCTCCTCCATTCACTGGTTGCTAAAATTCTAATAGTTTGCCTAGTGTCCGTTTAGGTGACAAAGCAAGCAATTCACAGTATAGAGCAGTGGATCCCAAACTTTTTATAGTCCCGTACCCCTTCAAACATTCAACCTCCAGCTGCATACCCCCTCTAGCACCAGGGTCAGCATACCTTCAAATGTTGTTTTTTTGCCATCATTATAAGCCTGCCACACACACACACTATACAATACATTAATTAAACATAAGAATGAGTGTTTTTCTCACAACCCTGCTCATAGCAAGTGACAAAGAGCTCTTATAGGACCAGGGCACAAATACTAATATTATAATAATAAATATTTTTTCTCTTTATTTAGCCATCTTACATATAAAACCTGATTTGACAATAAAAAAAATAGTGAATAACTCACCACAGGTTAATGAGAAGGGTATGCTTGAAGGGATGCACATAACTCTGCAATCTGGGGTTGAATTGGAGAGAGTCTCAGTCTTCAATCATTTTCCATACACAGTCTGTGCCTGTATTTAGTTTTCATGCTAGTGAGGGCCAAGAATCCACTCTCACATAAGTACGTGATTGCAAAGGGCATCACTGTCTTAACAGCCGATTTGCCAAGGCAGGATACTCTGAGCGAAGCCCTATCCAGATATGACTCTGATAATGACTGGTAACGAACTACAAAAATCTCTGAAACTGGAAACACTTATCTCCCTCACTAGCTTGAAGCACCAACTGTCAGAGCAACTCATTATTTTTATTTCTACTATGCACATTCTTCCACTGCAAATCTACCATTCCAGTGTTTTACTTGCTATATTGTATTTACTTCGCCACCAAGGCTTTTTTTTTTGCCTTTACCTCCCTTATCTCACCTCATTTGCTCACATCGTATATAGACTTGTTTATACTGTATTATTGACTGTATGTTTGTTTTATTCCATGTGTAACTCTGTGTTGTTGTATGTGTCGAACTGCTTTGCTTTATCTTGGCCAGGTCGCAATTGTAAATGAGAACTTGTTCTCAACTTGCCTACCTGGTTAAATAAAGGTGAAATAAAAAAATAAAATAAAAATATCTGGTAGTGGTTCCTGATTAAATTCAATTTTCACAGAACTGCTTGTTGCAATTTCTATGAGGCTCTCTTGTTCAGATATCGGTAAGTGGACTGGAGGCAAGGCATGAAAAGGATAACGAATCCAGTGGTTTGTGTTGTCCGTTTTGGGAAAATACCTGCGTAATTTCGCGCCCAGCTCACTCAGGTGCTTCGCTATATCACATTTGACATTGTCCGTAAGCTTGAGTTCATTTGCACCCAAAAAATCATACAATAATGGAAAGACCTGTGTGCTGTCTTTGTTAATGCAGACAGAGAAGAGCTCCAACTTCTTAATCATAGCCTCAATTTCGTCCCGCACATTGAATTTAGTAGCGGAGAGTCCCTGTAATCCTAGATTCAGATCATTCAGGCGAGAAAAAACATCCAGATAGGTCAGTCGTGTGAGAAACTCGTCAGACAAGTAAAAATTATGGTCAGTAAAGAAAACTTTAAGCTCGTCTCTCACTTTAAAAAAAATGTGTCAGTACTTTGCCCCTTGATAACCAGTGCATTTCTTAATATTTTAAAAGCGTTAAATGGTCGCTGCCCATATAATGCATAATGCAGAAAATACACGAGAGTTCAGCGGCCTTACTTTAACAAAGTTATCCATTTTCACTGTAGTTTTCAAAACGGCTTTCAAGCTGTCAGGCATTCTATTGGCAGCAAGTCTCTCGGTGGATGATGCAGTGTCCCCAAGTGGCATCGGGAGCAACTGCTTGCATGTGCATTACCACTCCACTATGTCTCCCTTTCATGGCTTTTGCGCCATCATTACAGATACCAACACATCTTGACCACCAAAATCCATTTGATGTCACAAAGCTGTCCAGTACTTTTAAAGTATCCTCTCCTGTTGTCCTGGTTTCCAATGGTTTGCAGAAGAGGATGTCTCCCTTAATTGACCCCCCATAAACGTAACGGACATATACCAGGAGCTGTGCCAGGCCCGCCATGTCTGTTGACTCATCAGGTCAACCAAAAAGTTCCATGTTGCAGCTTCAACCAAGTGATCAGCACCCTGCGCAATCAGCTTCCTGGGGTTGGGCAAGGACTTTGGCCGGAGTGACGCACAAATTCTTCGCTTGTCAGAAGCTATTTGTGGGACACAGAAATGGCAGTTATTTTATAGGTCCATTATCATTTCTACATACTTTCTATCTGGTTTGAGATGTCCAAGTCAGGGATGCACTGATGTGGAAATTCTGATCCAATGCCTATAGTGCCTTCAGAAAGTATTCATACCCTTTGACTTATTCCACATTTTGTTGTGTTACAGCCTGAATTCAAAATCGCAAAAACATTTTTTTACCCATCTAAACAAAATACCACATATTGACAAAATGAAAACATGTTTTAAGACAATTTTGCAAATAAATACAGAAATATCTAATTTACTATAAGAACCGACACTGGAGACGAGAAAAAATGGAAAAAAGACATCAAACAAAACAAGAACAGCGTCTGGACGGGGGGGAACAAAACGACATTGCAACAATAATTGTTAAGGGTGTGCACTGGAGTCAAAGTCAGGTGCAGGAGAGCAGAGTGTAGTGAATAGGCGCACTTTTTTTATTCCGGACCAACGAAAGCACAAAACACGGAACATAGACAAAAAGTAAGGCACGTAACTATACCTACATGACATAAATACAATTTCACACAAAGACATGGAGGGGAACAGAGGACTAAATACATGCAGTGTGATTAGAGAATGAAAACCAGGTGGAACAAGACAAAACAAATGGAAAAAATTGAGCGGCGATGGCTAGAAAGCCGTTGACGTCGATCGCCAAACACCGCCGAACAAGGAAAGGAGCCGACTCCGGCGGAAGTCGTGACAATAATGCTGACACGAGTACATAACTGAGGAACAACCAGATATAGAGGGGGCAATCAACAACGTGAAGGAGTCCAGGTGTGTCCAATGAGCGCTGATGTGCATAATGATGGTAACAAGTGTGCGTAATGAAGGGCAGCCTGGCGCCCTCTAGTTCCAAGAGAGGGGAAGTGGAAGCAGGCATGACAATTTACATAAGTGTTCACACCTCTTTGCTGAGAAATTCTAAATTGAGCTCAGGTGCATCCAATTTTCTTTGATCATCCTTTAGATTTCCCTGCAACTTGATTGGAGTCAACTTGTGGCCAATTAAATTGTTTGGACATGAGTTGGAAAGAAACACACCTGGCTATATATGGTCCTACAGTTGAAAATGCATGTCAGAGCAGAAACTATACCATGAAGTCCAAGGAACTGTTCGTAGATCTCCAATATATAATTGTGATGAGGCATATATCTGGGAAAGGGTATGAAACCATTTCTAGAGTGTTGAAAGTTTCCAAGTGCACAGTGGTCTCCAGGGTAGCCTAGGGTTAGAGCGTTGGACTAGTAATCGAAAGGTTGCAAGTTCAAATCCCCGAGCTGACAAGGTACAAATCTGTCGTTCTGCCCCTGAACAGGCAGTTAACCCACTGTTCCTCGGCCGCCAATGAAAATAAGAATTTGTTCTTAACTGACTTGCCTAGTAAAATAAAGATTAAATTAAATTGGGTATTGGAAAAAATATGGAACTACCCAGACAGACTCTGCCTAAAGCTGACCAAGCAACCAGGCAAGAAGGACCTTGGTCAGGGAGGTGACCAAGAACCCATTGACCACTCTAATAGAACTACATAGTTCCTTGGCTGAGATGGGAGAACCTGTCGGAAGGGAAACAGTCTCTACAGCACTTCACCAATCTGGGCTTTATGGGAGTGGCCAGGTGGAAGCACTCCTGTGAAAAATAACCTGCTTCAGAGTACAAATTACCTTAGACTGGGGTGAAGATTTACATTCCAACAGGACAATGACCCCAAGCATATAGCCAAAGCATAGCTGGAATGGCTTCAGAACAAGAATTTGAAAGTCCTTGAGGGGCCCAGCCAAAACCCAGACTTGAATCCCATTGAAAATCTGTGGAAAGACTTGAAAATTGCTGTTCACTGCCGCTCTCCATCTAACTTAACAAAGCGTGAGGAAATCTGCCAGGAAGAAAATCCTATAATCCAGATGTGCAAAGCTGATACAGACATACCCAAGATGACTCAAACTGTAAATTGGCAAACATCTCTAAAAACATGTTTTCACTTTGTTGTTATGGGGTGTTGTGTGTAGATGGGTGAGGGGGAAAATATATTTAATCCATTTTGAATAAAATGTGGAATATGTCAAGGGGTAAAATTACTTTCTGAAGGGGCTGTATATCTGATATTTTCTATATACATATATATACAGTACCAGTCAAAAATTTGGAGACACCTATTCATTCAAAGGGTCTTTCTTTATTTTTATACTATTTTCTACATTGTATAATAATAGTGAAGACATCCAAACTATGAAATAACACACATTGAATCACGTAGTAAACAGTGGCAGGTGGAGCCTGCTTTGTATGATATTTTGGCATTAATACGTGTCACATATCAGTTTGCAAACAATGTAATATATATATATATATATATATATATATATATATATATATATATATATATATATATATATATATATACTTAAAAAAATAAACACCCTCTTACTGTCAACTGTGTTCATTTTCAGCAAACTTAACATGTGTAAATATTAGTATGAACAAAGGTGGGGTCGAAATCAAAAGTAACAGTCAGTATCTGTTGTGGCCACCAGCTGCATTAAGTACTGCAGTGCATCCCTTCCTCATGGACTGCACCATATTTGCCAGTCCTTTCTGTGAGATGTTACCCCACTCTTCCAACAAGGCACCTGCAAATTCCAGGACATTTCTGGGGGGATTGGCCCTCGCCCTCTGATCCAACAGGTCCCAGATGTGCTCAATGGGATTGAGATCCGGCCTCTTCGCTGGCCATGACAGAATACTGACATTCCTGTCTTGCAGAAAATCACACACAGAACAAGCAGTATGGCTGGTGGCATTGTCATGCTGGAGGGTCATGTTAGAATGAGCCTGCAGGAAGGGTACCACATGAGGGAGGAGGATGTCTTCCCTGTAACGCACAGCATTGAGATTGCCTGCAATGACAACAAGCTCAGTCCGATGGTGCTGTGACACACCGCCCCAGACCATGACGACCCTCCACCTCCAAATCGATCCCGCTCCAGAGTACAGACCTTGGTGTAACGCTCATTCCTTCGACAACAAACGCGAATCTGACTGGTGTGACAAAACCGCGACTTGTCAGTGGAGAGCAGAGCACTGCCTATTGGCGACGTTGTTGCCGGTGATGTCTGGTGAGGACCTGCCTTACAACAGGCCTACAAGCCCTCAGTCCAGCCTCTCTCAGCTTATTGCGGACAGTCTCACCACTGATGGAGGGATTGTGTGTTCATGGTGTAACTCGGGCAATTGTTGTTGCCATCCTGTACCTGTCCAGCAGGTGTTGTTACACGTGGTCTGCCACTGCGAGGACAATCAGCTGTCCGTCCTGTCTCCCTGTAGCGCTGTCTTAGGCGCCTCTCAGTACGGACATTGCAATTTATTGCCCTGGCCACATCTTCAGTCCTCATGCCTCCTTGCAGCATGCCTAAGGCACGTTCACGCAGATGAGCAGGGACCCTGGGCATCTTTCTTTTGGTGTTTTTCAGAGTCAGTAGAATGGCCTCTTTAGTGTCCTAAGTTTTCATAACTGTGACCTTAATTGCCTACCGTCTGTAAACTCTTAGTGTCTTAACGACCGTTCCACAGGTGCATGCTCATTAATTGTTTATGGTTCATTGAACAAGCTTGGGAAACAGTGTTTAAACCCTTTACAATTCAGTTCTGTGAAGTTATTTGGGTTTTTACGATTTATCTTTGAAAGACAGGGTCCTGAAAAAGGGACGTTTCTTTTTTAGCTGTTTATAATTGAGTTAATAAAGTCGCATACAAACATGGTCTCTTTTTTGTTTTCTTGACATATGCACATCCTAAATGCAGGTGTTTCAGCCTAACTCAGTGCTTTCTGTGGTGGTGGGGCAAGCCAGCAGAAAATATGGAGCATTGCGCCGTGATTGGTTCAGTGTTCTGTCACTCATGGGGACACTACGTCACCGCCAAGTCTAAGGGTAGAGTTCTAGCCCCTTGGGTGCTTTCATAGAGTTACATTAGATGTGCCCATCCAAGAAGCCTCAAGGTCATTGGCCACAGATAAGATGATGTCAAATTACGTTATATGTACAGTAGCTTTGATTGGACTGATCATGTCAACATCATTACCTAGCAGTCATAATCATGAATCAAGTCGACAATCTACTGGCAATTATTTTTTAATCCTTGTCATCTGAAGAGAAATAATGAACAGAAAGTATATGTAAAATGTATCGGTGCTCATCGGCCATTGGAAATCGAAAAATTCAACAATGAGTGGTTTGGAAGGAATCAGTGACAGTGGCTAAATGTAAGCATTGCAAACAATCACTAGCCTGCTATTCAGTGGAGTGGCTGTGTGGTCTCAAATCTGGGATTAAGGGGCTATTTTCCAAGTTTAAAATTATAAACATTCAACATTGGCCATGCTGTCAATGAAGCATGATTTGTGCCGCGCTCAAAACAACTGTTAACTCGGAACTGTGAAAACTTGACTTCAGTGAGTTCAAGGTAACTGAGAAGTCAGGAATAAACGAGCTCCGACTGGGAAAATACTGTTTTCAACGGTCATGCAAGAAATCCGGCCTTTTTCTAGAGCTACGGCCTGAAGATCAATGACGTAATCACCATTCAACCTTGTTTTTTCAGAGTTCCCAGTTGTTTTGAAAGCACCATAAATCCAGAGAAAACCAGACTTTGATTACAAAATTTGCCCCTGAAGGATCGCCGTGCCACCTTCCTATCCAAGTGAACACAGCACAACAAGGTGAGTCCAACAATGTATTGTATGATGCTGCATAAATTATGTAATATGCCAGGGAGATATGTATACTGTAGCTAAGAAAGTAATACTAAGTGTATGTTGTGTAGTAAGCTGTTAGTAGCCCATGTGCCTCACCCTAATAATTTGGAATATTTACCCTTCTTAACTTCACCTACTGTTCTGACTTGGTGGTGCACATGTAGCCTATAACCTGTTTTGGAGAAATGTGACCCGATTCAGATGTCACAACTTCACAGGAGAGCCGTTTGAAAGTCATTCATTTAAAAAAAATCCAAATGCATTTTTGGCATAAATTCCTTCTTGAACATGTGAACTTTCATGTGCCTTAATAACAAATGTGTATGCCACCTGTAAATACGAATAAAATTGTTAAATTACGAGCCTTGTTGGGGAAGCAACAGAAAAAATTGGCAACCTTCCAACTCCCCATGATTGGCTGAGAAAATGAGTGCGGACATGCCAAGAGAGGTGTTTGGATTGGTCAGCCAAAGAAGCTTGTCAGTCTGTGTTGATAATCCTGTCGAACGCGGCTTTAAAAAAAAATGTATTGCATAGTGGAGCTGCATAAGTGTGGCTCTCCACTTTCTGGAGGAAATGTCTTCATCGGAATTACGGATGGCCTCTTATACGTTTATCGTCCCCTTATGCCATAGTTTGTACATTTCAATTGTCAGTTTAAGCAAGTCAGCAATATCAGCGTTGTTTTTTTAAAAGGCAGTAAATGAGGCTGAATGAACTGTTTGGCTGACAGACAAGGCTCTGCTGATAGCCAGGTGTAACAGTGGTAAGATGTTGGGACTGATGTTGGGACGGCATTTTGAAGGCCCTAACAGTTTGTGGGCACAGTTTGTCACCGTTATAGTGCAATTAATGTATTGTTTAGTGTTGTGGCTTTGCTGTCATATATGTTGTTGTTGTTTTTTTGCCCCACCAAGATTTACATGCTAAAATCGCCACTGTAAACAAAGAGTGTTCAAAGCTGTCATCAAGGCAAGGGGTGGCTGCTTTGAAGAATCTCACATATAAAATATACTTTAATTTGTTTAATATTTTTTTTGGCTACTACATGGTTCCATATGTGTTACTTCACAGTTTTGATGTCTTCACTATTAAATTACAATGTAGAAAATAGTAAAAATAAAGAAAAACCCTGGAATGAGTAGGTGTGTCCCAACGTTTGACTGGTGCTGTGTAGATGTGTTACATTTTATGTCCTTTTTAACCAAGTACAAGATGTCAAATTACTTGAATATAGGAAAGGTGTAACAATTGTCATTGCATCAAAAGTTACTGAAATGTACCAGAAAGGCATTGGGAAGTTTCGGTAAAACATACGGGAAGTTCATCAGGTAATAAATGTGTGTAAAAAATAAAGATCTGCATTTCTGTCAATTTGTCACAGTCCCTTCCAACTGTGCAGCATGTGAGCGATGTAGAGGGAAACTGAAGACACATAGACGACTTGTTCCGGAGAGTCTCAGCTTTCAGGAATGGACTCATGAAAGCTAATAGCCCCAACCGTTCATAAACTAGAGCCAAATATGGAGGAAGAAAACTAAACTGCTCCGTTTGTCCATCTGCTAATAGCAGACATCGGAGGTTACTCAAGTAACCGCGGTTCTATGAACCAAGTGGCTCAGTCACTTTCCTTTCACTCCTCTGTCATCCTCGGGTCTGTCCCTCTGCATTAACTTTTTTTGCAACCCTGACAGTTCACTTGCAGGCAGCGCTTCTGGGAAAGTTGCAATAACCATCTCTGAATGCTGGAAGAGGCATTAGACAGTACATGGAAAATCGCTGTCTCTCTCCTCCACAATCAGCGTTACTGCACATGTAGCAGCTGTTCAGAAATGATGAAATGGAAGCTATCACCATAACCAAGCAAACCATAAAAGCGCTGGAAATGTATTGTGGTGTACATGGAGGCTACACGTTGCTGTATGTATGGACCCAGTAGCGGAAATGTGGTCCCATTTCAAAGCAAGAGATTAAACAAAATAATTTTCCAAACGATTCCAAACTAACCAATTGATTACAACATTACCCCAAAAATGGAGGAGGCGGGAGGCAGTGGGAGGAGGTAGGGAACTGGTCTGTCTGCCCAATATAAAGGATTAAAACTAGCTAAAGAATAAAAATAGCAAAAATAGGAAAGTATACCAGTTTCATTTGAGGACCAGGATTTTGCCATCTGAGCCATACAGATTGCAAAATAGTTGGGAAGAGATTTTTATTGTACCAATTCCATGGTAGAAGGTATATGAGTTGATAAATAAAACAACGCAAGATTCAAGACTTCGTGCTTTCATCTAAAATTATTATACAGAAACCTTGCCACCAAATTGTTTTTGAATATTTGGGGCATAAAATCATTGAAGCTCTGCAGATTTTGTTATGAGGATACAGAATCAATAGACCATTTATTTTGGTATTGTCAGGTTCAGGAATGGCTGAAAATGCATAGCATTGATCTCAAATTCACCCTAGAAATAGTACTGTTAGGAGATCTGGAGAGACCGGGTCAATCAATTACTAATATATTAATACTCTTAGTATAAGTATTTATCTTCAACTCACAATCTGTGGATTGTATTCGATTAGATTTAAATTTTACGTTAAACATCACATCATAGTTGAAAGACAGATGTTGCGTAGAAATCCGAAGAGGGTGGCCAGCTGAGAAAAAAAGTACATTTGAATTACACTGAGGCAGTGTTTTTACAGCTAATACCGGTTTGCCTGATGCTGTGCAGGTGTTTGTACACATGCATATACACACACTCTCATTCAAATAAACACATACAAGAACAGACATGTACATGGAATAGTGCCAGACATACACACAAACATATACAGTTGGCATTACTGTTGTGATTTTAGATGTCCTCGATGCCCTTTGTTTTGTTTTTGTTGTTGTTGTTTTTTGCATTGTTGTTTGCTGTTTTCGTCTGTTTTTTCCCCTTTAGTTAATTATTTTGGTTGTTGGTGCATTGGGGGGGTTCTTGGGGGTGGGGAATGGAATTAATTGTATTTTTTATTTGAATTTTTTCTTCTTGGGGGGGTACTGTGGTACGGGTCTCGAAAGGTTGAGGGACAGCTATTGGGGAACTGTTGGGGGGGGGGATCTTGGAGGATTCGGGTTCACGTTCTTTTGGCCTGGTGGGAGATCTGTCAACGTGCCCTTGAGCAGGGCATTGACCCTGGATGCTTCTGTGTGTCGCTCTGAATGGGAGTCTGTTGGATGACTGGTATGGTGTAGTTGTTGAGCGGCTTCACTGCAAGTATATTGTATGTTTGGATATTCAATAAAAAAATATATAAAATTTAAAAAATATTATTTTAAAATAGTAGGTTCCCACAAGTTAATTCCATTTCCAATGAATAACATGGTCTCTTTGAAGCTATGAAAAATTACAGAGGACCTGTTTTGCTTGGGTTGTCACAAACAAAGGAAATCCGTCAACCAAGTCAAATTCTAAACTTTCATAGTCATCTACATTTAGATAAGGTCCTTTGAGATAAGGTATGTGCTCACATCAATGACTACCTACTGCCTATTTATTAACACTTGACTTCCTGGGAAAGCATGTGTGTCACCTTACAGTAGTCTTAAAAGACCTCAAACTTCAAATAGCTCTCTATATGTTTGATAGATAGGACAGGAAGTAGAGGTGACAGGAAAGACAAGAGGAGAGTGTGTCAAACAGGCAGTGGGACGGATTGCATTCCCATGCCAACAGCAGTGCATACAGTGCTATACAGTGCATACAGTATACTGTAGATACTCTAACACCACCCTTGGATTTCTGTAAAAAAAATGTGTTACAAAACGGGATTAAAATGGATTTAATAGTCATTTCTTTGTGCCGACAATCAACACAAAATACTTTCACGTCAAGGTGGAAGAATTTGTTTCAAGATTAATGAAAAATAAAACACTAATTTACCTTGATTAGATAAGTATTCACACCCCTGAGTCAATACTGGTTAGAAACGCCTTTGGCAGAGATCACAGCTGTGAACTTTGCACACCTGTATTGTGCAATATTTGTCCATTATTCTCTTCAAAATTCTTCATGCTCTTAAAACATGTTGGTATTACAGACTCGGACAGGGAGAGGTCAAAAATGTCAGTGAAGACACATGCCAGTTGGTCAGCGCATACTCGGAGTACACATCCTGGTAATCCGTCTGGCCCTGCGGCCTTGTGAATATTGACCTGTTTTAAAGTCTTACTCACATAGGCTGCAGAGAGCGTGCTCACACAGTCTTCTGGAACAGCGGGTTCTCTTATGCATGTTTCAGTATTATTTGCCTCAATGAGCATAGAAGTAGTTTAGCTCATCTGGGAGGCTTGTGTTCATCAGCTGTATTAGTTGCTACTGCATGTACGGTTGCAAAAAAAGTATGTGAACCCTTTGGAATACCTGGATTTCTGCATAAATATGTCAGAATTTATTTGATTCGATGTCCTTCGCTTTGAAGTCTGTAATGGCTTGCAAGCCTTGCCATGTCCAACGAGCGTCAGAGCCGGTGAAGTATGATTCGATATTAGTCCTGTATTGACACATTGCCTGCTTGATGGTTCAAGCATGGCATAGCGGGATACCTTATAAGCTTCTGGGTTATAGAGTCCTGCTCCTTGAAAGCAACAGCTCTAGTCTTTAGCCCAGTGAGGATGTTGCCTGTAATCTGTGGACTTTGGTTGAGGTATGTACAGTATGTACAGTCACTTTGGGGACGACGTCATTGATGCACATATTGATGAAGCCAATGACAGATGTGGTGTACTCTTCAATGACACCGGAGGAATCCCGGAACATATTCCAGTCTGTGCTAGCAAAACAGTCCTGTAGCATAGCATCTGCTTCATCTGACCACATTTTTATTGATCAAGTCACTGGTGCTTCCTGCTTAAATTCTAGCTTGTAAGCAAAATTATGGTCAGATTTGCCAAATGGAGGGCGAGGGAGAGCTATGTATGCGTCTCTGTGTGTGGAGTAAAGGTGGTCCAGAGCTTTTTTCACTCTGGTTGCACATTTAACATGCTGATAGAAATTTGGTAAGACCAATTTAAGTTTCCCTGCATTAAAGTCCCCAGCCACTAGGAGCGCCGCCTCTGGGTGAGCCTTTTCCTGTTTGCTTATGGGGAAACAGCTCATTGAGTGCGGTCTTAGTGCCAGCTTCAGTCTGTGGTGGTATGTAGACAGTTACGAAAAATACAGATGAAACTCTCTCGGTAGATAGTGTGGTCTTCAGCTTATCATGAGATACTCTACCTCAGGTGAGCAAAACCTCAAGACTTCCTTAGATATCGTGCACCAGCTGTTATTTACAAAAATACATAGTCCACTGCCTCTTGTCTTACCAGACGCCACTGTTCTATCCTACCGGTACAGCGTATAACCAGCCAGCTCTATGTTGATAATGTCGTCGTTCAGCCAAGACTCCGTGAAGCATAAGATATGACAGCTTTGAATGTCCTGTTGGTAGTTTAATCTTCCGCGTCGGTCATCAATTTTATTTTCCAAAGATTGCACGTTTGATTGCAGAATGGAAGGTAGTGGGGTGTCACGCCTTGGTCTTAGTATTTTGTGTTTTCGTTAATTAGTTGGTCAGGCCAGGGTGTGACATGGGTTTATGTTGTTGTATTTCGTATTGGGGTTTTGTAGTTATTGGGATTGCGGCTGAGTAGGGGTGTTGCATAGGCTTGGCTGCCTGAGGCGGTTCTCAATCAGAGTCAGGTGATTCTCGTTGTCTCTGATTGGGAACCGTATTTAGGTAGCCTGGGTTTCACTTTGTATTTCGTGGGTGATTGTTCCTGTCTCTGTGTTAGTGTTCACCAGACAGGCTGTATAGGTTTTTTTCACGTTCCGTTTGTTGTTTTTGTATTTATAAGTTATTTCATGTATCGTCATTTGTTTCATTAAAAACATGAGTGTATGTAGACAGTTACGAAAAATACAGATGAAACTCTCTCGGTAGATAGTGTGGTCTTCAGCTTATCATGAGATACTCTACCTCAGGTGAGCAAAACCTCAAGACTTCCTTAGATATCGTGCACCAGCTGTTATTTACAAAAATACATAGTCCACTGCCCCTTGTCTTACCAGACGCCACTGTTCTATCCTACCGGTACAGCGTATAACCAGCCAGCTGTATGTTGATAATGTCGTTGTTCAGCCAAGACTCCGTGAAGCATAAGATATGACAGCTTTGAATGTCCTGTTGGTAGTTTAATCTTCCGCGTCGGTCATCAATTTTATTTTCCAAAGATTGCACGTTTGATTGCAGAATGGAAGGTAGTGGGGTGTCACGCCTTGGTCTTAGTATTTTGTGTTTTCGTTAATTAGTTGGTCAGGCCAGGGTGTGACATGGGTTTATGTTGTTGTATTTCGTATTGGGGTTTTGTAGTTATTGGGATTGCGGCTGAGTAGGGGTGTTGCATAGGCTTGGCTGCCTGAGGCGGTTCTCAATCAGAGTCAGGTGATTCTCGTTGTCTCTGTTTGGGAACCGTATTTAGGTAGCCTGGGTTTCACTTTGTATTTCGTGGGTGATTGTTCCTGTCTCTGTGTTAGTGTTCACCAGACAGGCTGTATAGGTTTTTTCACGTTCCGTTTGTTGTTTTTGTATTTATAAGTTATTTCATGTATCGTCATTTGTTTCATTAAAAACATGAGTAACCACCACGCTGCATTTCGGTCCAACTCTCTTTCAACAAACAAAGAACGCAGTTACATGGGGTTTTATATTCGATCGCCTACGAATTCTCAGAAGGCAGCCTGCCCTTCGGCCCCCTTTTTTCCGCCTCCTCTTCACGCAAATGACGGGTATCTGGGCCTGTTCCCGGGAAAGCAGTATGTCATTCACGTTGGGCTCGTCAGACTCGTTAAAGGAAAAAAAGGATTCTGCCAGTCCGTGGTGAGTAATCGCAGTTCTGATGTCCAGAAGTTATTTTAAGTCATAAGATACGGTAGCAGCAACGTTGTGTACAATATATATATATTTTTTAAGTTACTGTAACGGTTTTCTTCGTGTGAAAGAAAGTCGGACCAAAATGCGGCGTGGCTATTGAGATTCATGTTTTAATAAAACAAAGAAAACACGAATACTACAAGACAAGAAATGTAACACGAAAACCGAAACAGCCTATACTGGTGCAAAGTAACACAGAGACAGAAACAAGGACAATCACCCACAAAACCCAACACCAAACAGGCTACCTAAATATGGTTCCCAATCAGAGAAAATGACTAACACCTGCCTCTGATTGAGAATCATATCAGGCCAAACATAGAACTAGACAAACTAGACATGTAACATATAATGCCCACTCAGCTCACACCCTGACCAACCAAAACATAGAAACATACAAAGCAAACTATGGTCAGGGTGTGACAGTTACAAACAATGCAAAGAAACAAACAAAAAAAACACAATTGGATAGGAACGCGTAAAACGTCAGCCATTGAACAGCCATTGAACTCTGTAGTTGTTTTAAAATCCCTATTGGCCTCCTGGTGAAAAGCCCAAAGCAGTTCCCTTCCCATCCTCCAGTTCAAAAGGACGACTGATGTGTCTGGGTGGTTTAATACATCATCCAAAGCATAATTATTATCTTGACCATACTTAAATATATATTCAATGTTTGATTTGTTATTGTTACACATCTACCAATCACGGCCCTTCTTCATTAACCTCTCAAAAAGCTCCCTTGTCTTTGTACTTGAATCTGTGTTTGAAATTCATTTTTTGACTGAGGGACATTATTTGACTAAGATGTTGTATGTACTGTATGGTGGACAGAGGAAGGGGTAGTCATTTAAACATCATGTCAACCCCTATTATTTCACACAGACTGAGTGTGTTGAATTTATGTGACTTGTTAAGCCACGTACTTTTGAACTAATTGCCTAAACAAAGGGGGTGAATACTTACGCAATGACAATATTTGAGTTATTTCATTTTTATTTATTTGTAAATAGAATGTTCTTTTCACTTTGACATTATGGAGTATTGTGAGTAGATCAATGCCAACATTTATTTTTTTTTTTTTTACAATTCAATCTATTTTAATACCACTTTTTAAGGCAACAAAATGTGGAAAAAGTTCATGGGGGTGTAGATTTTCTATAGGCCCTGTATGTGCACACTGGGGGCGGCAGTACTAACTGCTATACCAGGGCTTCCCAACCCCAGGGCCCGTTTTTCACATTTGATAAATATTTTTAGCCCAAAGCATGACGGATGTATGCCACCCCAGGCCACTTATATATAAAAAAAAATCAAGGTGAGTCCATAAGGCTCTCTCACACCCTGAACTAACAATGACGGTTGTAGGAACCCATTCGTTGTTTACCTAAGACGTTGGAGCCACCTTCTTATCAACGCTCTGTAATGTAATGGTTGAGTACTGTAGGCCTGCCCGGGGCAGCACAAAGACAAGAGCAGTTGGTTTTGACCACAAAAAACCTTTGGAGCAGTTACCAAGGCCTCTTTGTTGTTAGCGGTGTTTTAAAGTGCAAGGGACATTTTAGATTTTTTACATCAACAACGTCTCTCTTATCAAATTATCTTTGTCAAACACGTTTGTATATTGCACCATACAAAAACCTGTACTCTTAATCTAAAAAAAAATATATATATATATATATTTTTTTACCTTTGACAACCCTACTGTCCTCACTTTGAATATCACAGCTGCAAAAGAATCTGACTAAGAAAAGATTATTCTTAGTCATCAATCAGAAAAAAACATCCTGTACACACACACACACAGGTCTGTGCGACCACATGCATGTACACACAAACACAAAGACTCGCATGGAATGGGAAATATGTGAATAACATAAGGACGGCAAATAACTTCAGTTACCAATGCGTCTTTGTTGCAGCGGTGTTTCCAAGTGCAAGGGAAAATCTTGATCGCTCTCCAGTCATATTCATTTTAGGATTTAAGATATGGGAATACTGGGAGGCATGACTCTTAGCCAAAGACAGCAGACACAAGCAGTGAGACAACAGACTCTCCTGGCTCTTGTTAAGAACACCCATACTGTAAAGTTGGTCCACAGTCTGGAGTTGTAGTTGAGTGAGGGGGTTGCTGAATATGGAAGTGGGGGTGGTCGATGAATCATGTCTAAACCAGAGACATGAAAATAAAGACCAGTTAGACCACCTGTTCCATATGTCGTCTCTGTCTGGGAATAATGAATCATGACGAGGTCACACATTCACAAACCTGACCAATCACTGGATTATTAATGTTTGTATTATTTGGTATTAGTATTAGTATTAATGCTTTGAAGATGTCATCGTCAGGCTGTTGGAGTTGAAAGAGGCTCTGGAGATTTCCAGCATTTTTCCCTTTGCTGGTTATTGTGTTTTTGTGTCTAGACTTGACAGCTCATGTAGCTTTTGAATTCTGATTATGGAGTTCTGATCGTGGAATTCCGAACGGGTCATGCATCTACACCTACATTTAAATGCGTCTACCGTGTCCACAGTGTGTATGGGTTCTCTTTTCCCGTGCTATATTCAAATGCAAGTATGCATTCTACAAATGGTGGAATAGGCAAAATATGATAATAACAGAACAACAGAACAACAAGCTAACTACTCTAGCTAACTAGCCATCTAACCTCTGAAGCTAGCCAGCAAAATAGCAAGCAATGCTAATAGGATTGCAAACGGGATAACTCTAGCCAAACAAGCTGGCTACCAATTATGAGGCCAGCAAACACATTCCTCATACGCTAGGAGCGTATTTGGTGGGCCGCCCCCAGGTGGTAAGGGTAGGTAACAACACATCTGCCACGCTGATCCTCAACACAGGGGCCCCTCAGGGGTGCATGCTCAATCCCCTCCTGTACTCCCTGTTCACCCATGACTGCATGGCCAAAATGACTCCAACACCATCATTAAGTTTGCCGACGACACAACAGTGGTAGACCTAATCATTGACCACAATGAGACAGCCTATAGGGAGGTCAGAGACCTGGCAGTGTGGTGCCAGGATAACAACCTCTCCCTCAATGTGATCAAGACAAAGGAGATGATTGTGGACTACAGTAAAAGGAGCACGACCCCATTCTTATCGACAGGGCTGTTAGTGGAGCAGGTTGAGGGGTTCAAATTCCTTGGTGGTGTCCACATCACCAACAAACTATCATGGTCCAAACACACCAAGACAGTCATGAAAAGGGCACGACAATACCTATTCGCCCTCAGGAGACTGAAAAGATTTTGCACGGGTCCTCAGATACTCAAAGTTCTACAGCTGCACCATCGAGAGCATCCTGACTGGTTGCATCACTGCCTGGTATGGCAACTGCTCAGCCTCCGACCATAAGGCACTACAGAGGGTAGTGTGTACGGCCCAGTACATCACTGGGGCCAAGCTTCCTGCCATCCTGGACCTCTATACCAGGCGGTATCTGAGGAAGACCCCAAAAATTGCCAAGGACCCCAGCCACCCTAGTCATAATCTGTTCTCTCTGCTACCGCACGGCAAGCGTTATCGGAGCGCCAAGTCTATGTCAAAAAGGCTTCTTAACAGCTTTTACCCTCAAGCCATAAGACTCGTGAACAGTTAAATGGCTACCCAGACTATTTGCATTGTCCCCACCCCACCACACATTTTTACGCTACTGCTACTATTTGTTTATTATCCATGCATAGTGACTTTACCTCTACCTACACGTACATACTGTAATACCTCAATTATCTCGACTAACCGGTGCCCCCGCACATTGACTCGGTACCGGAACCCCCTGTGTATAGCCTCGCTACTGTTATTTTATTGCTGCTCCTTAATTATTTGTTATATTTCAAAACAAAAATCTTTAAACTGCATTGTAAGGGCTTGTAAGTAAGCATTTCACTGTGAGGTCTACAGCTGTTGTATTCGGTGTATACGACAAATTAAATTTGATTTGATTTCCTCCAACATTATAATGAAAAGGTGCCTCTGGTTCTTGTAGGGTTCTTCTCTGATTGGCTGGTTATTGTGTTTTGTAGGGTTCTTCTCTGATTGGCTGGTTATTGTGTTTTGTAGGGTTCTTCTCTGATTGGCTGGTTATTGTGTTTTGTATATTTCTTCTCTGATTGGCTGGTTATTGTGTTTTGTATATTTCTTCTCTGATTATCTGGTTATTGTGTTTTGTAGGGTTCTTCTCTGATTGGCTGGTTATTGTGTTTTGTAGGGTTCTTCTCTGATTGGCTGGTTATTGTGTTTTGTATATTTCTTCTCTGATTGGCTGGTTATTGTGTTTTGTATATTTCTTCTCTGATTGTCTGGTTATTGTGTTTTGTAGCGTTCTTCTCTGATTGGCTGGTTATTTATGTTTTGTAGGGTTCTTCTCTGATTGGCTGGTTATAGTGTTTTGTATGGTTCTTCTCTGATTGGCTGGTTATTTATGTTTTGTAGGGTCATTCTCTGATTGGCTGGTTATTGTGTTTTGTAGGATTCTCTAAAATGCTGGTTATTGCGTCTTGGAGGCTTCTTCTCTGAGTGGTGTAACTCATACAGTAGAGCAGGTTGTGTTCAATGGTTTCTTGTCCTATGCATTTCTCACATTGCCTTGTGTTGTGTTTCTCTGTGATGAAGGTAGTAATTAAGTCTGCAATGTCCTACTCTTAGTCTTTTGAGGGTGATTTTTGCTGTCTGTTTTCTCCCCTTTGCCGTGTGCTTACTAATGTGTGGATGGAATGCAGGTGTCTCCTTCTGTCCAGTCTTTCTGACATTTTTCAGTTTGATTTGGGATTTAACTTCACTCTTGCTCATGGGGACTGTGATGTTTAGATTTGAATGTAGGGCGTTTTTTGCTGTTTCATCTGCTGCTCCATGGAAAGGTAATCCTGGTTTAATGCTGGATCCTGTGAAGAATTTCAAGAATTTCATATGTTAAATCCTGTTACTGTTGTTGTCTCTCTCCAGGCTTTGTAGTGTTGATTTTGAGTCACGGGGATCTTCTGACTTGTTCCAGTCCGACTACTGTCGTGAAGTGACTTTCATTAATCTGATGACTGTTATTTATTCAAATCAAATCAAATTTATTTGTCACATACACATGGTTAGCAGATGTTAATGCGAGTGTAGCGAAATGCTTGTGCTTCTAGTTCCGACAATGCAGTAATAACCAACGAGTAATCTAACTAACAATTCCAAAACTACTACCTTATACACACAAGTGTAAAGGGATAAAGAATATGTACATAAAGATATATGAATGAGTGATGGTACAGAGTGGCATAGGCAAGATGCAGTAGATGGTATACATATGAGATGAGTATGTAAACAAAGTGGCATAGTTAAAGTGGCTAGTGATACATGTATTACATAAAGATGCAGTAGATGATATATAGTACAGTATATACGTATACATATGATGTAGGGTATGTAAAACATTATATTAAGTAGCATTGTTTAAAGTGGCTAGTGATATATTTTACATCAATTCCCATCAATTCCCATTATTAAAGTGGCTGGAGTTGAGTCAGTGTGTTGGCAGCAGCCACTCAATGTTAGTGCTGGCTGTTTAACAGTCTGAATGCCTTGAGATAGAAGCTGTTTTTCAGTCTGTCGGTCCCAGCTTTGATGCACCTGTACTTACCTCGCCTTCTGGATGATAGCGGGGTGAACAGGCAGTGGCTCGGGTGGTTGTTGTCCTTGATGATCTTTATGGCCTTCCTGTGACATCGGGTGGTGTTGGTGTCCTGGAGGGCAGGTAGTTTGCCCCCGGTGATGCGTTATTCAATTCACTAACTCTGTTTAATTGTTACCCGATTAAATTAATAATGTAACAATTAACTCATTAGTAATTTGGGGCACCACAGAAGAAGTTGTTTAACGAATTACCATCTCCCGAATTAAACCAAAGAAGAGATACATATATATATATATATATAATTTATATATCGATAGCAGTCCCTTATTAATCATTACCTCATATCAGTTCTCATTCTGAACAGTAGTAACATTCTTGGATCTGCAAGAACCCAAGCCTTTGCTGATTATTCAGTACTACACAAATTGGTTTAATTATTTATCTACTTAATAACTAAATAATAACACAGAATACACGTACACGGGACAAAGTCCCTAGTGGACTGACAAGATATGACGGCTTGTTACAACATCAATTCGGTGGGTGAGAGAAGTCTGGTCATTGTCAGCCGTTTGCCAAGCTGATCTGAGGCCTTGGATCCTCAGGCAGGAGAGTCATGACACTAAATAGAACTGGGTAGTGGTTGGTGCCCATTGTTATTCATTTTAATACTTCCCACCTGCATAATCCTGCCAGCTCATTGGATGCTATAGTTAAATCTAGGCATGTTGCCGTGTTTGTAAAAGTGTTGTAGCTTGTTACTGAGCTGTCGTTGAGGCATGTTGGATTCTGAACTTCAATTAGGTTTTCCACATTTCTGCCATTGGTATCTGTTGTTATGCTTCCCCAGACAGTGTTGTGTGCATTAAAATCCCCATTCCCCACACCAAATAATTGTTCCTATGTTTGTTCCCGTCACCTTTTCTAACTCCGTCTGTGAGAATGGGAGACATGGGTTGTAGATATTTACTACTGTTGGTGCCTCTATTTCAATCAGACTTCCATACTCGCATTAATTTCTTAATTGAAAATGTAGATGTCTGTGTGACAGGCCATTCCTGATAAAAGTTGCACACCCTCCCCCTTGTCCACTCTCTCTATCCTTCCTTATCCCCTCATATCCCATTATGTTATCGTTTAATCTTGGTGATAGCCATGTATTTCCTGGACACAGATTAGGTCTGGTTTTGTGTTGATTTCCTCTGTATACACCTTCACTTCTTATCCGTGTGCTATTAGGCTTCTTGCATTTTCCATTGGAGGATGTGGAGGGTCATTATCCTGTGTCGTTGCGGTGCCTCGTCTGGGGTTTGGGTCTATGTTCTCCTATGGTTTGTGATGAGTGTGCTCCTGTGCGTAAAGGGTTGTAGTATTCTTCTACGACCTGTTTTATCATCTCAGTTCTGGCTTGTCTAAATACCTCCCAGTAAAAGAGACTATCAGCCGTGTCTTCTCGGGTCCTGGTCTCGTTAAAGCTAGTGCATGTTATTATTTACACTGGAAGACTCACAAAGGTCAGTTTATCCTACCTGTACTTGACAGTGGGGCTGCGTGCTCTACTCTACTCTACTCCTCTGCATATGACACACTTTCAGTCACCCCTATACCGACGCTTTCCATGATGATACATTCACTCCCTGACCAATCAACTACTTAGTGTCTCATTAGCATGGACAGACATTAGAGGAGTGACTAATGGGAGGGATTTAACATTAAACATTAAATCATTCTATCATTATATAATTTGATAACACCGTGAGCAAGCACATCCTCCCTTATCTACTACAAGCACCTCCCTCTACTTCCTTCCACTACCATATAAGCCAGCGGGCCTGTTTGCATCCAGACCCTAGGAAAACACTATGCAGATGCCATAGGAATATATCACACACCATTTACGTAGGCCACAAGTCTCCTGTCACGAACCCAGACATCTGACACACACAAAGAGCTGGAGATTCCCACAAGTTAGCAGATGTAAAAAATAAAATAATCAAAGGTCACACCCTACTATCGGAATAACATAAAAAGTAAGACAATACAAGGTGCCACAGTAATATCATAACAACATCAGACCACCCTTTGCATGTGTATGTTTTGTATTGTTGATAAAGTATCAAATCAAATCATTTAAAACAACATCAGACCTTTTGATGACTTGTGACACCAGGAATTACAAATGAGAAAGGGAAACATTCACGTTCCTTGAATGAGTTACGCAATGAGGCAAAAACAACAGTTGTGGTTTGTCTTGTCATAGAAAGGTCCCATCTGTGCTTGAAAGAAGTAGAGAAAGGGAGAGCGAGTGAGTGGGAGAAAGAGAGGTAAATTGTTTGTTTAAATGTCAGTGAGGGAGAATAAAAAAGGAGAGTGTGAAAGATAGACAGGTAGAAAGAGAGATTCCCACTGAGATGGGTGACTGCATTGCAGCGCTCTGTCAATCACCCAGGCCCTATCAGCAGATCACCAGCAGTTCACCAGCAGTTCATACACTAGACTGTGAGAACTGTGCCTGGCTGTGTAGACAAACATATCACACACGTATTAGCTACACTCACCGCTGAGGCATCTCCAATTTCCTCATGCTGAAGTCTGTGGAAGCCTGAATAATTCTCAGTTGCTACATGACAATTACACACACCAGTGACACCTATTGTAGACACCTGTATGGAGAAGGTGACAGGATGGTGACAGTGTAAGGTAACCAGGCTATTCTGATCAATACAAAACATCAACAAAGAAATACTTGAGGTTAATGTGTGTATCCTGGAAATCAACCAGGAAGGGACATATAATTCAAATGCCTTACGATCTGAGATATGCGCATCAACAAATTGTATATTTTCAAGACAGACTGAAACTGACCCTGGCACACAATCAAACAGAATAGAGACCTAGAAAAGTCTGATACAATGATAAGAACTGGTTGCTATCATCAAAGACAGAGCTGTCTTTTTTTAAATACAGTCCACAAGACAACTGCACGTGTTCTCTGAGTGTGTGTTCTCTGAGTGTGTGACCCTGATGAGTTCGTGTTGCAGGCATAAACAATGGGTCAAAGGGACAACAACAAGCAACAAGAGAAAACAACATGTAAGATATGTCAGTATACATTTTGTGTCTTTGCGTTATTATATATTTTTTGTTATTTGAATTTTAGTAATTTAGCATATGCTCTTATCCAGAGCGACGTAGAATTTGTGCGCTCCTCTTCAGCCACGTGTCACACACAACTACACATCACACGTCACACACAACCACACGTCACGCGTCAAGTACACATCAAGTACATTTTCCCTCAAGTACTTATCAGCAAAGACAACACTTATAGGAAAAGAGAAAGAGAAGCGTATTTTTGGGGGAGGGGGGAGGGGGGCGTCGGAGGCGCTGTGAGTTGTTTATGATACTCTTTAAAGAGGTAGGGCTTCTTCATGTCTTGTAAATGTCACTTCTTGCAGGAAGAGCAGAGGACAGAGTGAGAACCCCCCCCCCCCTTCCCACTAAAATCCGATTATGAAGTAGGTAATATACTCATTGAACATTTATCAGCAAAATTATGTAATATGTCAACCCTGTCATATTAAATATTACTACAGTGTTATTAGAAAGCTAGTAAGAAAACCCAGAGCAGTTGTGCTCAGTTTCCACTGACAACGTTTTGGAAGGCTTCCCCCTAGTAACTTTCCACTCGCCTCTTTTTTCCCCCACATCTGTTTCCGATGTTATTACAGCAACATGCCGGTAAGCAATGATCCTGTATGAAAACCATCTGTCAATCTGCCGTGTGTATGTAGACGTTTGTCCAGGTCTGAGAGAGCAGGTCCCAAGACTTTGTGAAATAATTGCCAGTGACAGATTTATCAGTGTCCGACTGTTTGAAGAAAGCAATACAACTTATGCTATTCAGGTTTGACAACCGTAAGGGTTTTGGTTTGAATTGAGGTCAAATATATATATATATTTTTTTCCAATTCATTTCTGGGCCTGAGGATTACGCCTGGTCTTAGGCATGACGCAATCGGTATCGTCTCGACCACCATATACTCTGCATCCCATTCATATGAAAGGATCTGTGTGAGCCACAGCGAAAATGAGGGCAAAAGTTTACGCCAACAGAATCTCTCATAAATGTGACTGGGTGGTAGTTAGGTGGAACCTGGTATGAATCATGTTGTCTAGGAAGGAAATTCAATCTGAACTAGATTAGTTAAATTCATCATATAATCAACTATATGTTTTGCCCTGCAATGCATGTGTGATACTGTGATTTAAAGAAGGATTGGGAAAATCCTTTCCAGAGGCCTAACAAAACACATGCTTACTGACTGAATATAGAATCATTCTATTTTAATATAGGATTCATCCGTTTCCCACGATACCCAATAATGTCTAATCACACACCCGTGCAATCAATCACGGTCCCAAAGAGGGAACAGCTCATTTAAATCCTTCTATTATCCCTTCAATAGATTTCAATAGCAAGTCTGTACCACTGTTTCATATTGACTCATAGACACCATGCACCAGTCCAATGGCACTTCTGCTACTTACGCCAATGTGGTCTCATTTGAACCATTCATAACCATTCACAACCTCTGTAACCTTGTTACAGTAGGTTATGTTATTCCATACAGACAGTTGTGATTCCTCTTGTAGTTCTTGGTGATTCACAGACTCTAGAAGACTGAATTTAAATGTTTCGTCAAATCAAATGTTTGGACTGTCTTTCTTTGCTCAACTTTCTGGATTCAGTATGTGTTATGCTTGGAGTTGAACACAAAATTACAGAAGTGAAAATGTCCATGTCGGCTGTTCTGGGAAACTGTTAAAATTGGGGGTGGGTGGGGGTGGTTAGAAAACCGAGGTTGCTATGGTGATTGTGTAGCTTTTTGCCATGTCCATTGTGTGAGTGAATCCAACTATGCTTTCGTGAGCTTCCAGAATAAAAAACCATGGTAGTGTTTGCCCAAATATCCCAACATGAAAACAATGGCCAGCAAGAGAGTTGTAGCAGGCCCGATCATTGTAGCCTGGTCCCAGATCTGTTTGTGCTGTCTCGCCAACACATATGGTAAACTGACAATAAACATAAGGAGTTGACAAGACAGCATAAACCGTTTTGGGTCCAGGCCATCTTGACCTTGTAAGAACCCACTCTGGAAGTGGTCTGACTCTGCGTGCTTCTCAGATGTTTGCAGAATGTTTGCTTTACATCAACAGTGACGCAGTGACACAACCAGAGAGGATTATTTGGTTGAGCATGTTCATAAGATGAAAATAAACTATTGTGACGTATCAAGCCGGGGGCTGTGTTGACAATATTGTGCTTTTGTAACACACTCTAAACTATGCATGAGAACATGTCCTTGTCTTCTATGACTGACTTATGTCACTGTTGGCAAGGTTTCCCTTTCATAGCCCTGGCAAGTTGGGTCTTGACTCTGTAGTCATTATTGTCCTATTCTGCAGGTGTCTCATAGCAACATAAAGAAAATACATAACGAGCCGAAACAAGATATCGACGTGACTTAACTTCTGCATTCCCCACTGAGCAATGCTGTACAGGTGCCTTTGTTCAGCTTTTCATTTTGTGTCATAATTCATTACCACTACTATAAAGCATTCAAGGGTTCAAACTTATCCCACCTCTACCTGCAATCGCTGTTTTTTTTTCAATATTATATCTTGACACTTTTGCCACCTAGTGGAGTGGTTAATGGGAGAGGATGGGGGAGGTTTGGATTATCTGCTCATGCAATAAATTCACTTGTCTTTGTGGTCACTCCTGGGGCCCACGTGATGATAAGTGGAACATTCCTGACCTGTGAGGGCTGTTTAGATTTCTGGTCCCAGCTATGAGGTCAGAGAAAGGGGGGTGCAGCGTCATTTCCCACATCCCCCTCATTTTGCAATCTAAGTCTGTGTCTTTTCACTGCTGAGTAACACAGACATATACTGTCACATTCACTTTTTAACGGCAGATGGGGTGACGAAGTATAAAATTGGGAAATTCCATTAAAACCTCACAGTGGTTTCAATTAGATTTCTATATCCTGCATCCCTAGACTTTCTTATCTTTCGCAACTCAAGAGGCAGAACTCCTGTATTTCACCGTGCCAGGTACTGACTGACTGGGTTGTAGGTGATTAAATAAACATTTTTTTGCCTTGCATTTGTACTAAAAGCATGCCTTGAAATGGCAACTTGTAATCTACCCGCCACGTCTGTGGTATCAGCCATTTCACAAAATGCATGGAATGTAATTAGATTCCTACTTGCTTATATAGACTGGGTACAATAAAGGCCAGACAATTTCCTGTTTTCCGTTCTAGATATTGCAAGAGCGACTGATGGACGAGCCTGCCCCTAGCTGACCATATCTACAGAGTTTTATCTCCACCTAGTGTTGACTACTGCTCTGGTCATTTGAAATGATTTGTTTCAGATTTTACTTATCTTAATCACCTGAATCTGAGCTCTAATCCCAGAGTAAAGAAACACGGTCCTTACACCTGTCGCACAACCCAGTGACGCACAACACACACTGTAAGACCCTATAAGCCTTTTAAACCTATGGATATAGGCACGCAGCCAATCTGAGGTAGTGCCGTTCTTGCATGGTGTACAATAGGCCTCCATGATGTAATTTCCGTAGATTGAAGATTATGAATGGATGTGGCCTATATGGCAAAAAAATGATTTGAATGACAATGCATGTCTGGCATATCACATACACCCCTCAACAACCCCTCTGTTGCTCTCTCCATGTCGCTCTCCCACAGCACATATACTCTTCTCTGAGCAGGTCTAATTCCTAATCCTATTATACACGTCACCATAGGACTTGGGAGAGATGTCACTATGATGATATCGATTATTAATTCACGTCTAATTCCACACAGCCTCCCCCAGCTGTCTTCAGACGAAACCCATTCCTACGCACCGGCAACAACGAACCTGGTCAGGACTATAAGGAGACTAACCTGCAAGGAGAAAGTGCAGCTAACTACACAGGTAAGCATAGCTGCTGCTATCGTTTGATTATTAATTCATATTGATTCTACTTGACAGAGCAGTGGAAGACGTGGTCTAATTCTCCACTTGGATTTGAGGGAGATCAACTACGAATGAAAGATTTGATGAAATCTGAAGTGATCGTCCATAATGTTAGAGAGGACACATGTGGAAAACATTTGGCCTACTCTGTTTCTGTAGAGTGATAAGGATTTCAACATTTCAAGGTCATATCACCAGAGCAATTACAAAACAACATCAGGGGTCCATAATCATAATTCATTCCAACGTCACGGGAACCACTGAAATGCTTTCCCTGTGCATGTACTGTATACCTAAAGACTATTCTGTAACTTACTGTGGGACAACACCAACTTGGAGGACAAATGAGCCTACAGTACTGGGAGTTTAACTTGGACACAATGACAACGTACAAGACACACCAAAACACACGGAACAAAAATATAAACACAACAATACAGATATGCATCTGTTGGTCACAGATACCTTTTAAAAAAGGTAGGGGTGTGGATCAGAAAACCAGTCTGGTGTGACCACCATTTTCCTCATGCAGCGCAACATTATCTCCTTCGTATAGAAATGATCAGGCTGTTGATTGTGGCCTGTGAAATGTTGTATCACTCCTTTTCAATGGCTGTGTGAAGTTGCTGTGTGAAGTACTGTCGTACGTGTCAATCCAGAGCATACCAAACATGCTCAATGGGTGAGATGTCTGGTGTGTATGTAGGCCATAGAAGAACTGGGACATTTTCAGCTTCCAGAACTTGTGTACAGATAGATCCTTGCGACATGGGTCTGTGCATGATCATGCTGAAACATGGTGATGGCAGCGGATGAATGGCACGACAATGGGCCTCAGGATCTCGTCACGGTATCGCTGTGCATTCACATTGCCATCGATAAAAAACAATTGTGTGTGTTGTCCATAGCTTATGACTGTCCATACCATAACCCCACCGCCACCATGGGGCACTCTGTTCACAACTTTGACATCAGTTGCCGACACGACGTCATACAAACTGTCTGCCATCTGCCCGGTACAGTTGAAACCAGGTTTCATCCATGAAGAACACACTTATCCAGCGTGCAAGCAACCATCGAAGATGAGCATTTGCCCACTGAAGTTGGTTACAACACCGAACTGCAGTCAGTTCAAGACCCTGGTAAGGACGACGAGCACACAGATAAGCTTCCCTGAGACGGTTTATGACAGTTTGTGGAGAAATTCTTTGGTTATGCAAACCCACAGTTTCATCAGCTGTCCGGGTGGCTAGTCTCAGACGATCCCGCAGGTGAAGAAGCCAAATGTGGACGTCCTGAGCTGGTGTGGTTACATGTGGTCTGCGGTTTAGGCTATTTGGACATACTGACAAATTCTCTAAAACAATGTTGGAGGCGGCTTATGGTAGAGAAATTTATATAAAATTCTCTGCCAACTGCTCTTGTGGACATTCCTGCCGTCAGCAAGCCAATTGCATACGCCTTCAACTCTTGAGACATTTGTGGCATTGTGTTGTGTGACAAAACTACACATTTTAGTGGCATTTAATTGCTCCCAGCACAAGGTGCACATGATTATGCTGTTTAATCAGCTTCTTGATATGCCACACCTGTCAGGTGGATGGATTATCTTGGCAAATGAGAAATGTCTATTAACAGGGATGTAAAATAAGCTTTTTGTGCGTATGGAGACTCTCTGGGATCTTTTATTTCAGCTCATGAACTATGGGACCAACACTTTACACGTTGCGTTTATATTTTTGTTCGGTGTACATTGACTTACGGTACATGTTTTGTAAGAATCTAACAATTAGTGTTGGCAGTTACTGTATTATCATCAAAGATGAAGTAAAATTTTTGCTTTTTAGAAATGATGGAGTTCATTCTGTATTACAGTGGCCCTAAAGGCCAAAGTAGCTTTTTGAGTTGGCCTAGGAACACAAGACACACACTCTGAAGCATAGGCTTGTAAAGAAGCTTGTTTATGGCCTCTTCAGATGCTACACCTGAAGAGTTGCATTGGCTCCTCATCCAATCCCTAGGCTTTGGCTTAGTGGTTATGTGGGTCTGTATCATACATGTGGCACGTTGTCATCTTTATGTCCCAGCTGTCTTACACACGCAGGCCCATGAATTAACACAGTCTTAGAAAACCCTAAGTATTAGACCTAATCATAATCTGATAATACTGCATCAACCTGGCTCCCTCTGAATGTCTCTGACAATCACAACATGCTGCAGTGTATAGCACACTGACGAACCAAAGCAAAGCTACGGTTTTGTTACAAGCCAGTCTCTTTGACGAAATGGTGATAAGAAAACGGTTTCCATTGCTAATCTTTAGGATTTTGTCTCTTCATTCAGAAGGTTCAGTATGTCAAGCCCAACACCAGCTGAAGATGAGGTGCCAGCAATCCAAACAGGTGACACGTCATCAACTGTCCACCCCTTTCGTGAACTCTTTATTAGGTCCACTGTTTATCATCTAAACTTCAATTGAAATGAGAGTGAAGTCTGTATAAAGTCTCTTTCTGATGCACAGACTTTTCTCTGTTAACCTCTGTTCTTGTTTTCACCTGTTGATCGACCCCTCTCAATCCATAGAATTACAAATAAAACACTAGAATAGAGTTTGACATTTGTAATGCATCCTTACCAGTATGGTTGCCGTTATCAGCACATTCTAGAGATGTAGTTAAATGACATCAGCCTCTCTAGTGTATTATACATGTCTCAATTCCTCTGCAAGGCCCCAAGGGTGTAATCAATGACTGGAGGAAGTTCAAGTGTGAGGACCAGGACACCCCTCCCAGCAAGAAGGCGCTCCTCAGACAGATATCCAACCCCCAGAGCGATGACGTCCACGACAGACTCAACCGCAAGGTCAGTCAGCGTTCAAACACAACCACAAGGCCAGACACTAAGAGACTTGACCACAGAGGGAGGCATATGTCTAGCAAAACTCTTGAGAATCGAGATGTGTTTACGTGACCTACTTTAACCCGTAGAAATAAAATGACTAGAAGGGACTTTTCCATTCAAGTCAATTCTACTTCTATGTTTCAGCCCCCATACATAATATGCGTGAGCCTTGACTCAGCTCCTATCACTTTTTCTTGACAGATGAGTGTCCAGGAGTACGAGATGATCGCAGAGGAGGATGAGAAGGGCCTGCGAAAGTACCGCAAGCAGTGCATGAAGGAGATGCACGAGCGATTCAGCTTTGGGCCGACGTTTGACAGCGTGGTGGAGCTGGACAATGGCGAGGCCTTCCTGGAGGTCATTGAGAAGGAGCACCGGCTCACCCTGGTAGTCGTCCACATCTACAAGGACGGTGTCAAAGGTTGCGAGGCGCTCAACTCCTGCCTAGATTGCCTGGCCACCGAGTACCCCAGCATCAAGTTCTGCCGCATCGAGGCGGCCGCAACGGGTGCAAGCGAGCGCTTCTCAGACGACGTGCTGCCCGCCATGCTGGTTTACAAGGCAGGCGAGCTACTAGGAAACTTCCTGTCCATGACACAGCACCTCAGCGAGGAGTTCTTCGCCGCCGATATCGAGGCGTTCCTCAATGAATACGGCCTCCTGCCCGAGAAGGAGTTTGTGGCCTGTCCTGATGAGGAGGAGGCAGGTGTTGAGGTGGAGTAAGTTTTTTTTTTTATATAGGGAGTCAGTGACAGTCAGTGCACATCTCTGGACCCATTAGCCTACTGTAAATGCAATATTTTTAAACAGCCTCCAGTCAGCTTCAGTTTACCACAGGCAGTGTCCATTAACTTGAGAAAAGCTACAGATTTCAAACAGACATTATTAGCTCAATATGTATCACTACGTAATGCTTTTTTTCTTTTCTTTTTAAACATTGTATTGGTATATGATTGATAAGTATATGACAATGCAATCTTTGTGTAAGGTTGTGTTGGCGTCACAGTATGTGATCCGGTTAGAGTAATGCATCCCATTTTATGGTTGGAGTAATGCACCCCATTTTATGGCTTAGGTTTGTTTATCACCATTGGCCCAATGTCATTGTATTTTCTGCTATATTTTCATGATGTTTGAAATCTAAAAGGGATAAAGTGTTAACCCCAAGTCAGTCATTAAAAGCAGTATTTCCCCATGGAAGTGTTGGTTGGTTTCTCTGTCTAATTGTTTTATTACTATTAACTAACATCATTTAACATGAATAGAACACACACCAAAAGTGAGTTACTTTGAACGGACTTCTTTATTCTGCTCAATTCCGTCATAGATGAATACATAAAATACAGTATTTGCGATATTAAGGCCAAGCATGAACGATCCTTTGGGAGGATCAAAGCATAGAATATGCCCATCATACCAAGCATAACCATACAAGACCATACCGTAGCCCTAAGTCATTGCAAAAAAAAAAAACAATATTGAATCCAGACGCTCTAAGCACTTCTGACATGTCCGTTGTTCGCTGTGACAGCACTGTGGTTGAGGAGAGGTTCGATTACAGTTGGCCTGAGGCAATATGTGAGGACAGAGCCGAAAGTTTATGATTGGCACACATCAGAAAATCTGTTGATGACTGAATGAACTGAACAACAAAAAGCGGGTCCATTTCCCCCATAATATGGGAGGGGAATTTTGAATATATGGCATTAGACATACTTTCTGAAAGACATTAAATCATACGCTGTACACATGTTTCTTTGTGAAACCTTTTTACAACTGAAACAAAATAAATCAAAACGAACTGTATTTATTTATTTTTCTCGCTACACAATTCTGCTTTACAATTCATATGAAAAATAAAATGTTGAATTATCAATACCAAACATACAGCTTGCATATACTTTTATAATAACCATGTCAACTCAATTTCATGAAAATCTATTTAATCAAGCGATTAAGTCACTGAGCATAACAACAGCTCTCGTGGTGTGTGTGTGTCCTGTGCCTCCACCGTTAGTCACTCAGGTAGATCAGCGAGGTGCCTGTTGCTAGGAGAGCGATTGCGGCTGCCATGGCAACACCTACACAATGACACAAAGGAATCCGGGTGAGTGAAGAGAAAGCCATGCTACATACCTGATGGTGATTCATATTTTGGGTTAGGTGTTAGGTTCACATAATAACCACAAAGCTATCAACACTTCCTGTACACGCCTTTACATACGACAGAGCCAGGTGTTTTTTCTGACCATTGTACCTCCTGATTTCTGACGAAATGGCTGTTTAAAGAGAGTATTTAAAAAAGGACATACCAGCGTAATATGTTTTGTGGCTTTTGTGGGCTTCAGTGGGATCTTCAGAGGGTGTCTTAGGACGAGCGTCAAGGGTAGATTTAGCCTTCAGGTTCTTCTGAACAACCGTGTTCTTTAGGTCAATCGTAGGAGCTTCTAAATATGAGACATTTTCACCATACAATGTCAACCTTACACTCAATTGAAGACAAATAGTAGTATGGAAAGTATAGAAAATGGAGATTCAAAACTCAGTTGAGGAAGCTAAAATAATCCATATGATATAACCGATTAACCAACATACCAAGAAAATAGCATTTGTTTGAAGAATGAGTAATGATAATCATAAAATATGGGTCTTTCCTCACATGACCAAATAGAAACAGTTTAAAATAAGGTTTTCCCACAACATTGGTGTGTCCTGGTGGGGAAATATGTTACCATTTGGTCATGCAGGTGAGTAAAGAAATATACATTCCTTCAGTGTGATTGTATGCATCTCAGGCTAGTGATAGCAACTCTGGTTCCGATTGGAATACCTATTTCATTCCTCATAGGGAGTAACTAACACTTACACAATGGGCTTTAGCGACTCAAACCAGGTCACTGGAAGATTACAGTTGATACTGTAGTAGTATACAGTTATGGCCGCCTGCTACATTGACCCCTGACCCCTGGTTATTATGATAAACCACCTGGGACGGCCTCCTGGGAGGTGTCTATGCTGTCCTCGGGCGTCTCCCAGTCCAGCATCTCTTTGAGACGGTCACTCACATCGGACACACACTCGTCAGGGAACATGTAGTCACACACACACAGGCTCATTCCGGGCACGGGGGCAAACACTCTGCGAGGGAGCACCTGCTGTACACCAACTGACCCTGCCGAAGAGAGGAGAGCAGAAAAATCATTATGTACACTTAGCTACAGATTTGATAGAAATAAATTAGTCATTGTTCTGTATTTGATTTGTCATTGTTTGGAGGTATATACAGTACCACTCAAAAGTTTAGACACACCTACTCATTCAAGGGTTGTTCTTTATTTTTACTATTTTCTACATTGTAGAATAATAGTGAATACACAAACTATTAAATAACACATATGGAATCATGTAGTAACCAAAAATGTGTTAAACAAATCAAAATATATTTTATATTTGAGATTCTTCAAAGTAGCCATCCTTTGCCTTGATGACAGCTTTGCGCACTCTTGGCATTCTCTCAACCAGCTTCACCTGGAATACTTTTCCAACAGTCTTGAAGGAGTTCCCACATATGCTGAGCATTTGTTGGCTGCTTTTCCATCACCCTGCGGTCCAACTCATCCCAAACCATCTCAATTGGGTTGAGGTCAGGTGATTGTGGAGACCAGGTCATCTGATGCAGCACTACATCACTCTCCTTCTTGGTCAAATAGCCCTTACACAGTCTGGAGGTGTGTTGGGTAATTGTCCTGTTGAAAAACAAATGATAGTCCCACTAAGCCCAAACCAGATGAGATGGCATATTGCTGCAGAATGCTGTGGTAGCCATGCTGGTAAAGTGTGTCTTGAATTCTAAATAAATCAGACAGTGTCACCAGCAAAGCACCCCCACACCATCACACCTCCTCCTCCATGCTTCACGGTGGGTACCACACATGCGGAGATCATTTGATCATCTACTTTGCGCCACACATAGACACGGCGGTTGGAGCCAACAATCTCAAATTTGGATTAATCAGACCAAAGGACAGATTTCCACCGGTCTAATGCCCATTGCTCATGTTTCTTGGCCCAAGCAAGTCTCTTCTTCAGTCTATGTTTCAATACCATGACAGAGGGTATCACGTCTGCTGCAGACACAGTTGACTAGCTTATTTACCGAGTCAGTTGTTCGAATGGATCTAGGAGTGTGTTCATGTTTCCAAGTTTCAAACATGTTCTCAAATGCCATTAGAATGGCAGCAGCAGTATGAGAACCAGCACATTCTTGAGCATACAATACAGCTTTCCTCAGTACAAATTTTTTATTTTACCTTTATTTAACCAGGTAAGCTAGTTGAGAACAAGTTCTCATTTACAACTGCGACCTGGCACAGTTACAGCAAAGCAGTGCGACAGAAACAACAACACAGAGTTACATGGAATAAACAACCGTACAGTCAATACAATAGAACAAAAAATAATAATCTATATACAGTGTGTGCAAATGGCATGAGGAGGTATGGCAATAAATAGGCCATAGTAGCAAAGTAATTACAATTTAGCAGATTAACACTGGAGTGATAGATGAGCAGATGATGATGAGCAGATGATGGTATGTAAGTAGTGATACTGGTGTGCAAAAGAGCAGCAAAGTAAATAAAAACAATATGGGGATGAGGTAGGTAGATTGGGTGGCTATTTACAGATGGACTATGTACAGCTGCAGCGATCGGTTGGCTGCTCAGATAGCTGATGTTTGAAGTTAGTGAGGGAAATGCAAGTCTCCAGCTTCAGCGATTTTTGCAATTCGTTCCAGTCACTGGCAGCAGAGAACTGGAAGGAAGGGTGGCCAAAGGAGGTGTTGGCTTTGGGGATGACCAGTGAGATATACCTGCTGGAGTGCGTGCTATGGGTGGGTGTTGTTATCGTGACCAGTGAGCGGAGATAAGGCGGAGCTTTACCTAGCATAGACTTGAAGATGACCTGGAGCCAGTGTATCTTGCAACGAATATGTAGCGAGGGCCAGCCGACTAGAGCATACAGGTTGCAGTGGTGGGTGGTATAAGGCGCTTTGGTAACAAAACGGATGGCACTGTGATAGACTGCATCCAATTTGCAGTATTGGAAGCTATTTTGTAGATGACATCACCGAAGTCGAGAATCGGTAGGATAGTCAGTTTTCCTAGGGTAAGTTTGGCGACGTGAGTGAAGGAGGCTTTGTTGCGAAATAGAAAGCCGATTCTAGATTTGATTTTGGATTGGAGATGCTTGGTATGAGTCTGGAATGAAAGTTTACAGTCTAGCCAGACACCTAGGTATTTGTAGTTGTCCACGTAATCTAGGTCAGAACCGTCCAGAGTAGTGATGCTAGTCGGGCGGGGGGGTGCGGGCAGCGAACAGTTGAAAATCATGCTAGCGTTTAAGAGCAGTTGGAGGCCATGGAAGGAGTGTTGTATGACATTGAAGCTCGTAGCAAGAGCGACATCGTTGATATATACAGAGAAAAGTGTCAGCCCGAGAATTGAACCCTGTGGTACCCCCATAGAGACTGCCAGAGGTCCGGACAACAGGCCCTCCGATTTTACACACTGAACTCGATCTGCGAAGTAGTTCGTGAGCCAGGCAAGGCAGTCATTTGAGAAACCAAGGCTATTGACTCTGCCAATAAGAATACGGTGATTGACAGAGTCGAAAGCCTTGGCCAGGTCGATGAAGACGGCTGCACAGTACTTACTTTTATCAATGGCGGTTATGATATCGTTTAGTACCTTGAGCGTGGCTGAGGTGCACCCGTGACCAGCTCGGAAACCGGTTTGCACAGCGGAGAAGGTACGGTGGGATTCGAAATGGTCAATGATCTGTTAATTAACTTGGCTTTCAAAAACTTTAGAAAGGCAGGGTAGGATGGATATAGGTCTGTAACAGTTTGGGTCTAGAGTGTCACCCCCTTTGAAGAGGGGGATGACCGTGGCAGCTTTCCAATCTTTAGGGATCTCGGGTGAAATGAAAGAGAGGTTGAACAGACTGGTAATAGGGGTTGCAACAATGACGGCAGATAATTTTAGAAAGAAAGGGTCTAGATTGTCTAGCCCAGCTGATTTGTACAGGTCCAGGTTTTGCAGCTCTTTCAGAACATCTGCGATCTGGGTTTGGGTGAAGGAGAAGCTGGGGAGGCTTGGGCAAGTAGCTGCGAGAGGTGCGGAGCTGTTGGCCGGGGTTGTGGTAGCCAGGAGGAAAGCATGGCCAGCAGTAGAGAAATGCTTGTGGAAATTTTCGATTATCATGGATTTATCGGTGGTGACCGTGTCACCTAGCCTCAGTGCAGTGGGCAGCTGGGAGGAGGTGCTCTTGTTCTCCATGGACTTTACAGTGTCCCAAAACGTTTTGGAGTTAGAGCTACAGGATGCACATTTCTGTTTGAAAAATCGAGCCTTTGCTTTCCTAACTGACTGTGTGTATTGGTTCCTGACTTCCCTGAACAGTTGCATATCGCAGGGACTATTCGATGTTACTGCAGGATGTTTTTGTGCTGGTCAAGGGCAGTCAGGTCTGGAGTGAATCTAGGGCTATATATGTTCTTAGTTCTAAATGTTTTGAAAGGGGCTTGCTTATTTAAGATGGTGAGGAAATTACTTTTAAAGAACGACCAGGCATCCTCGACTGACGGGATGAGGTCAATATCCGTCCAGGATACCTGGGCCAGGTCGATTAGAAAGTGTTTTAGGGAGCGTTTGACAGTGATGAGGGGTGGTCGTTTGACCGCGGACCCATAGCGGATGCAGGCAATGAGGCAGTGATCGCTGAGATCCTGATTGAAAACAGGGGTGTATTTGGAGGGCAAGTTGGTCAGGATAATATCTATGAGGGTGCCCATGTTTACGGATTTAGGGTTGTACCTGGTGGTTTCCTTGATAATTTGTGTGAGATTGAGGGCATCTAGCTTAGATTGTAGGACTGCTGGGGTGTTAAGCATATCCCAGTTTAGGTCACCTAACAGAACATTACTCTGAAGATAGATGGAGGGCAATCAATTCACATATGGTGTCCAGGGCACAGCTGGGAGCTGAGGGGGGTCTATAACAGGCGGCAACAGTGAGAGACTTATTTCTGGAGAGATTCATTTTTTAAATTAGAAGCTCGAACTGTTTGGGCATAGACCTGGAAAGTATGACAGAACTTTGCAAGCTAACTCCTCCCCCTTTGGCAGTTTTATCTTGACGGAAAATGTTGTAGGTGGGTATGGAAATCTCAGAATTTGTTGGCCTTCCTAAGCCAGGATTCAGACACGGCAAGGATATCCTCGTTGACCCAATGTGCTGTCAGACTCAGCATGCTCATGGGGCTGACATCGCTGGTCCAAATGTTGTGAAGCTAATAGCAGTGACGCCCATACGTTTCATCAATACTGTGTAACTCCGGTAGGTCAAACATCTGAAAAAGAGTGTGTACTTGGTAGTGTGTACTGGGGCTCGAGGTGCTCGAAAAGTTGGCGAAAGCCAACATCATCCACGACAGAGAACGGTTGATTGTCAAGGGCATCGAATTCCATTATCTTGCCGTTAATGGATTTCACCTTTGAGTTGTCGCGCTGAAATTTTCGTACTCTTTCAAATGACTGTTTGTTTCTTGTTTGGTTGCTGGAAGGGTGCGCTTAGTATTTTTCTGCTTTTGTTCTGTGCAATGCTGTATTTTTCGTGGCGTAATTACGTCCTCTACCTACGTTATATAAGTATGCACGTCCATTTTGACATCGGTTTTGCACATCGGCGTTAAACTAGACATCGGGATGATGCCGATGTTGGCATTTTTAGCTAATATCGGCTGATTCCAATATGCTTACCGATATATTGTGCATTATTCCATATGTGTTATTTCATAGTTTTGATGTCTTCACTATTATTCTACAATGTAGAAAATAGTCAAATAAAGAAAAACCCTAGTAGGTATGTCCAAACTTTTGACTGGTACTGCACCTCAATGCTGTTATGCAGGAGAACAAGTGGGACAGTGAGTATTAGCGACAACCAGTGAATGGTCAACAGTGCCACCTTGTGGTTGATCTGCATAGCTTGCTAAGCACACTGACAGCACTGCAGTTCAGTTCTGTTCCGTTAAGTAATACGAACAATATTTCTCTAACCCCCAAGCTAAAGTAGAGAACGAATACTGTGCCTTTGTCCTCTCCCTCCATTAAAAGATCTTCCAGGAACATCTCCACTCTGCTAGAGACCGTGTTGATGACATCTCTCTTGATGACCTATCAGGACAAGGCATGAGAAAAATGTGAAAGATCGAATGTATGCGTATATCCAAATAACCTTCAGTTGCTAAGAGCTGGATGGTGTGCAAGATCTGGTTTAGAGAAAGTTCTGGTTGCCAATGTCCTGAATATCAAATCAAATCAAATTTTATTTGTCACATACACATGGTTAGCAGATGTTAATGCGAGTGTAGCGAAATGCTTGTGCTTCTAGTTCCGACAATGCAGTAATAACCAACAAGTAATCTAACTAACAATTCCAAAACAACTGTCTTAAACACAAGTGTAAGGGGATAAAGAATATGTACATAAAGATATATGAATGAGTGATGGTACAGAGCAGCATAGGCAAGATGCAGTAGATGGTATCGAGTACAGTATATACATATGAGATGATGTGTGTGTGTGTGTGTGTGTGTGTGTGTGTGTGTGTGTGTGTGTGTGTGTGTGTGTGTGTGTGTGTGTGTGTGTGTGTGTGTGTGTGTGTGTGTGTGTGTGTGTGTTGTGCAGTACCTCTGTAGCGTGCTTGGCTCTGGGTTTGTTGCTGTGGAGGTAGGCCCTGCACTGCACCATTCCCTTCAGGGTGAGAGACCCACTGCACACCTTCACAGACGCCGTCAACCTCCGCTCTGATTGGGGTTCCGCCTGAGGTGAGAGATGACCGGATGTTATATACACAACATAGAAATTAATAGAACAGGATTGGAACCTCTAACCCTGGGCATTTTAACCGGAAAACTAATGGATACACAATGGCTGACTGGTATTGTGATGTAATCATTTCCATGTTAATTTGGAATGTTCTATCAACTGATGCTGGGGTTACCATGGTAATGAAGAACATTCATTTAAATGATGCCAACTGATGCAATGTGGCTCATGCAATGTAATGCATTTTTTGTAATGTCAGTTGACTCAAAAAATCACTGCACAGATTAAAGGGTACACTTCCTGCTTTTACTTCATGCATTGCTCCTATGGGTACACTCACAATGGCTGCCAGTCCAGCCCATTTTGTCATAATTGACTTGAATGGGCACGTTTGTTGTATTCAATCTATGATACACACACACACAAAATTAGGCACACACTCACAGAAGCATAACACACAAACAAACGCACAGGCACACACAATTCAACTTCAGCAAGGAAAAACTCTGAGCCCTTGTTACAACAACAACAACAAAAAACTCCCTACTAATGATATTCTTACCATCGGGATGAGGATCTGGGCTCGAAACGTCTGCTGAACAGCCTTTGCATTCTTTTTCTGAGCAGAAAACATAGACTTGTTAAAAGCCGTGATCTATTTCTATGAGCGACATCGTGCTACCCAAAAAGGAACGCTGCGTTTTACCTGCCCCCAGTAGCTCCACCTCGCCAGGCATCGCGTCGCCATTAATGAGGCAAAGCCCATCTTCAATCTGCTTCGCCCACGTTTGAAGTCCCTCCTGAAATCACACAAAACCAAAATGATTGGTTCCACTAGAGTTGACAATTCAATCTAATAACCTGTTTGAGAACGCCAGATTCAAAGTGAGCTCCGCTAAAGAAGACCTCACCAGGAATTTCCTGAAATGTACTGTTGTTAATCTCTCACATAGTGACGTAATGCTGACAAGCTTAATACGGGTGTTATAAGCGTTCCTATGGCGCTTCATAAGGGTACTATAACAATACATTTACACGTAATTAACACCCAATATAACCCACTCACCTTCATACACTTTTCCATGTCCTGTGGTAAGACATGCATCTCTAACACAGGGAACACCAGGTTCAGTCCCACTGAGCATGTCAACAATGGCCAGGAAGTACACACCCCCGACTGGTACTTCCAATCAGCAGGCTTGGCAGAACTCTGAAATCACCAATCAGAATGCAGTTAAGACTTGTAGTATTTTTCTAGGCTGAATATGAATACAGAAAAGAGCAAGTAGAGGACAATTGACCGCTTAAAAAAGGCAATACTGTCACACCTATGAACTCACCTTGGGATCTCGAACATCATATGTTCTGCAAACGACTCTGAGAGAGTGGAGTTAAAGGCGTTTTCCAACGCTAAGGGTTCTCCTTGTATTAAGCACACAACTAGGCAAAGGTGTCATCACTACGGACTATAGTGAAACCACTGTACATTGTTTATTGTCTTTGGGCAGCAAACAGATGATGCAATTGAGAGCAATTTGACCCATCAGTTGGAGCGGTTAAGGATACTTCCTGGTTTTGGAGCAGATGTGAAGTGTGACCTTCTCTGTTACGTCCTCCTCTGTTAGACTCCAAAGCCGTCCCTTGGATATATGCTTGTCCACCGCAAAGATCAACTGCAAACGACACACTAGTTTAAACTAGAGGCCCACTTTCTATCAATACAGTTCCTGTTATTAATATGTATGATCTCTATCAAAAGTAATACCAACAATCTTGCCTCAGCTTAAGTTTGTGCTGCTTACCCGTCTCAATGTATTTTGAGCCTCTTTCGACAGCTCAGGTGGGGTGACAAGAAACACACCAATAACTGACATACCTCCCGGTAACATCCGGGAGACCTTCAGAAAACATACATTATTATACATTATGACAGAGTGAGATTGAGATACAAGTGATTGCTCACAATGCTTAGACTGTGTAATGTTATGTGAGCCAACTAGAAGACCTGATGTTTTCATAAAAGTTGCATTATCCTCATTATCTACCTGTCTGGCATGCTCAGTGACCCACTCCACGTCCAGGTGTTCCAGTGAGTTCCCAGCTCCCCTGCTGACCGACGTAGACCCCTGTCCCTCTGTGTCCTTCTGAGGTGTCCTCACAGCCAGCACCACAAAGTCTCTCTGGGACGAACTCTGCCAAAAGAGACAAGAATGTCCTAGTTAGGACCAAGAGGTGTTCCTAGTCACGTGACCTAAATAGGAAAAACTCAAGGCCCTCTGGAAAAAGTAGGCAATATTTTGGTCAAATCGGGCTGTGAGGGAAAACACCCGGGTCGTTTTCAGTAGACACCAAACAGAAGACAAAAAACTGACTAAAACCTGGGGTGTATTAATTTAGAGGAAGACCGTAAGCAAACAGTTGCAAATGTTTTTGCAAAGGAAACCATTTACTCCAAACTGAAACGTGTTTTAAACAAAAATGTGTTCCTATTGGACAAATTCTGATAGGTCCCTCACTGTTTGATTCCGTTTAGTTCTGTTGGTTCCTAGTGACTATACCCCTTGCAAAACGTTTTGCTACAGTGTGTACGTATAGTGAATAACAGGAGACTGGTTTGTTGCATGTATAAGATCCATGATGAGTGAACCTTACCTGGCCAATGATAAGCCCTGTGACACAAGATGCACCTGGTACACTGAGATTGGACAGATATTTCTCCACCACATCCTCCACTATGTAGCCTCTGCCCATTCTGACTACAGGTTAAAGAGGGGAAAGACAGGGACTGCACATTAACGTTCCATCATGAAGATGTCAAGTGATGCTCTGCAATGTTATATTCAAAAAGTCGTCAAACACAACAACAAAAAATCTAAATAGCACGGCAGAGTATTTCAAATAACTAGTGAATTGGTTTAGCATAACAACTTGACACAGAAGCTAACGTTGCCGTTAGTTAGCTATATATTTCACCACAGCTGTTAGCTAGCTAGTTAACTCAGTCTGGCTCAGTGGATGGATAACTTGGCTTTCAAACAAAACCAAATCCTAGAGGTTTGACAATCGCACCGTTTTGTGTTATGAGTAAATCACTCAAATGTAGGCTTAAATTGGTTGTTATAGCTACCAGATTGACGTGAGAGTTCACTTCATAAACAGCTCCAGCAGCAGATAAATGTTGATACGTGTGACGTCGCTTGAAATCTACGTCACTGCACCCGAGGACGATGATTGGACCATATTATCAAAGCTACTTCTGATTGGATGATACTTAGGGTATGATCGTAAATTCACTGTGGAGTGCCAGTGCCCTCTGGGCAAGCGTAAATTCAGAGCGTTTCTCTCTTGGAACGTACACTGGAAACTGTGGCTGAGGAGTAGGGTTGACCCGAACGTTCTGTCCTCACAACGGAGGTCAAGCAGCCAAGCTAACTGGCTAAAGTTAGCTATCTTGCTAGCTACTCTCAGACACAGTGAGAGAACGCCTCACTCTGACCATTTTACTCACCCTATCAGATCTGGTTAGGCTGTTTCCATGATATCCAGAACGTTGGTGACTGTAACTGCGCTGCTGGCAACAATTTAATTATGCTTTTTTTTGCCGACGTTTACTGACACCGCCATATTCAACGGGTGTTGAAAGTTCTTTAATTAATCAGTTATTCTGCGCCCTGGCACACTCAGACTAGTGTGCTCTGAAATAGGACTAGCTAGCCAGAGTGAATTTACGAACGCACCCTCAATCTCCTATAATGTTATTTGTCGCTTATTGATAACGTAGGTTTTCGGAATGGCGTAATAGAGTTGAGGGGTCGGGTGGGTGTTGTGCTGCGCTCGTTAGTTAAAGAGGGGATGGCGTATAGTGTATTGGAGATACAGAAATTGGAATGTGTGGGGTCTAAATTATGTAGGAATAGAGGTTACATTGTTTAGGTCATTTATACAACCCCTGAAAACCTCTCATGTTACCACAGTTTGAAGGGATTGATGGGATGTATGAGGGGTGGGAAGGTCATATGTTGTGGTGATATTAATGCCCATAATGAAATATGGGAAAGTCAGCATGAAGATAATCATGGGAACATAGTTGAAGAATGTATGGATTACAGGGGATTAGTATGTGTTAATGATGAGAGGGGGACGAGAATCAATGTACAGAGACATACTTGGACTTGACATTGGTATCTGCGGCGGTGGCTGGGAGGTGTGGTGATGAGAGAATCCACGATAGGGAATGATCATTTTCCGGTTCGATGTAAGGTCAATATGGGTGTGTGTATGCAGATTAACATGAGGTGGTGCTTTGAATAAACTAACTGGAAGGTAGAGTGTGATGAGGAGAGTGGGTAGATATTCAGGTCCTGTTGGGCCGTAGGTAGCTAGTTTCCTTATTTTTTTAAAGCTACGAATGTAAAATTTAACGTGGTTCATCATAGATTTGACGAACCTAAAAAGTTTCAATTTGATAGGCCATTGTGGAGGGGATTTGCAAAGGATTTAAATGGACACCAAAAATCAGATTTCCTGATTTATCAATAACTCGGCCATCTCAAACTAAGTCAAGACATGGGTCTATACTCCTTATTTGGTGTTATTTGGATGATGGGTTATGATATGTTTTTCAAAGGTTTTCCAAAATGTCCAAGATGGAGGAAAATCTATCCTGACAGACCTTATGGGTCCTTGAGGCAAATGTGTTCAGTGTGAGGAAAGAGCCTACATCAAAGTTTTACAGCACCACCTATAGGCCAATCAGTACCAATCTTTTTGGCCAAGTTACTCATGGCCTCTAGTTTAGCTGTGAACCCCTAAATATTCAGTAAGGAAATACATTTCCCACATTTTGTTATTGCATCAGGCATTTTAATTCACTGTACACTACCTACCTCTTTAACGAACATGTAAATACACAATTTTTATGACGGTGATTGAACGTCGTTCCGGTTGAACGACTCCTTCACCAAGTACAAGAAGGAGAAGGCGGAAAACGACAAAATGCTGAACGAGCAGAACGTCAAGCTCCAAGAGCATCTGTCTGAGGTCCCCTTCCAGAAGGCAAAGTTCCCCACACAGCTGGGGTTCGCCTCCAAGAGGTAATTTAATACAACTTAAACCACAACCAGGCAATAAGAAAAATCCAATGACAATACTGATGTGTATGCTCAGCATTGCTTTTTCAGTACTCCACCCGACTTATGTTGGACAATTCTGAGAAAATATGGCTATTGATCTTTTACCACTTTCCCTATTCGAATGCACTGAACACACCCATCTCATACATCTTTTTTAGGAAGAAGTGTCCATCTGCTGAAGTAAATCAAACCAAGTTTGTCTTTCTCTCTGTCAGGTATAAGATGCTGCAGGAGAACCTGAACGGCTACAGGCGGGAGATTGCCGAGCTGCACAAGAAGAGCCAGAAGATGGCCGCCACGGCTCAGAAACACGAGCAGAACATCCACACCATGACCCAGGACCTCTGGGCTGCCTATGAGAAACTGACCGTGTCAGAGGTAAGGGGTTAGGGGTTAGGAGGTCAAGGTTGGGCCAGGTGGGGATAGTACAGTTTGGATGAGGTATGTAAGAGAGGAATGTGAGGAGGAAGTAAGTCAACTTTGGCCTTTATGATTGACAAGAATTGAGTGCAAAATCATTTCCCCCCCCCCCACGTCCTCTCCATTTCCTCTCTCTATCAGCAGTCCAGACTGAACCAGGAGAAGGGGGCCATGATGGCTGAGCAGTGCAACCAAAACCTACTGCTGACCAACCTCAAATCTATCCAGGTACACACACACCAGGTTTAACCAGGTACACACACACACACACACACACACACACACACACACACACACACACACACACACACACACACACACACACACACACACACACACACACACACACACACACACACACACACACACACACCTACCTCAAGTCTGTTTCAGGTACACACACACACCGCACTGCTCTTACCCAAGTCAAGTCTAACCAGGCACACACAGACCCCCCCCCCCATTTCAAGTCCAATACACCTTCCCATAATTGTTAAGAAACCATCTCCACCCCTGCCTTGCTCTTGTCCCCTATCTGACGATGGAGTGTACAGAGACAGAGACCAGGCAGTGTCTGAACAGCCAAATAGAGAGACTGGAGAGAGAGCTCCCCCAGTTTAAGAAGAAACCGGCTGAGGAGGTAGAGCAGAGGCACGTGCTGGGCCGCAACCAAGAAGTACAGATACACTCAAGTATTTTTTTCTCACCACCCAATTTATTTTCCTTTCCTCATTCTTTCAGACAGTGTTTGTCTCCATTCATGTTGGTTGTTTACCATACACTCTTATCCAGAGCAAATTACATTTCTCTACCGTGCTCTACCAACTGAGCCACACAGGATTTTCCACTTTGTCTCCTTTATCTCATCTATGTCACTTTTTCGTCCCGTTTCTCCTTCACAAACCCTTTCGCTCTGGAAATGACCAAGAACATAATTAGATCTCCAGTGGCTTTTATGATCACATCACTTAGGCCCCCTCTCCTTCCTCTTTCTTCCTCCACCAATTCTTATTTTTATTACACTCCCTCAGGCTCAACTGCTGGAGGCCAAGAAGCAGCTGGAGGCCCAGTGGTCTCTGTACCAGAAGACCAAGGAGCTGTTGAAGAACGCTGAGCTGCAAGCGAACCTACTGAGGCAGCAGCTCAGCCACACTGAGAAGCAGAATTGGGGTCAAAACCAGGGCCTGCAGGGTCAGTGTTCAGGTCGGGGTCTAGGCCAGGGCCAGACCAGCTCCAGGGTTCCCATCAGAGTGTCACTCGGAGGTAGGCATTGGCACTGCGAGCTGGGTTCTGTTGGGTAATCTCAACAGTATGTGTCATCCAATCAAAAATGTATGGCTGAGACATTTCAGGACAGCAACTGTTATTGCAAATGCATTAGGACTTTACATTACCAACCTTCTCATTTTGAAAATGCTTTTTCTGGCCTCAGACGGTTTCATGTTACCACTACATCGCATTCTCTCTCTGGTTTGTCTTCATGTGGTTGTGTTTGAAGCTCCGGTGACTGGTTCATCTTCGACCATAGCTAAATCCCAGTCCCAGCCTATACCTGTCCTTATGCGAGGAGGGCAAGTCCTCCTCGAGAGCCTGATCGAGAGCAAGGAGGGCAAGTCCCAGGAACAAATCCTGGAGATCATCAGGTAGTAGATGGGGATAGGACTTTGCTTACTGTGCCAACTCCTTTACAGATCCAGTACTTGATACATGGTTGTGCTGACCTGTAAAAGATGTGTTATTACACATATATTGCTTGTGATTCTATGTATTTATTCACCTATTGGTGATGTTGTGCTGTTGTTTGTTGAGGTGCAAGACAAATTATCCGAAAGGGACACACAATAAATAATGATAAATTATACTAAATCTGCGGTCAACTGAATTTCCTGATTGCAAAAGTTACCACACTAAGACGTTATACACCACGGACGGTTTCCCAGACTAGATTAAGCCTAGTTCAAAAAAGTGGTCTACATTTTAAGCATGCTTTTAAGTCCAAGACTAAGCTCCAGTACTTTAGTGAGTAAGCAGTTTGTTAAACCTGCTCTGACCTTTCCCTCCTGCAGGTTTGTGCGTCGTGAGAAGGAGGTCGCAGAGACACAGTTCGAGGTGGCGACACTGCGCTACAAACAACGAGTTGAACACCAGGACCGAGCGCTGAAGGAGCTACAGGAGAGCCTCAATGCAGAGAGAGGAACAACTACAGGTGAGACTTGAGAGGAAGAAAGACATGAGGCTTTTGAGCTGCTGTCGATATCGGGGACAGTGGTCTGAAGTCATTGCACACACAGCTGGGGTCTGTAACTAAATAGTAGTTATATGCTTGTAGAGATAGCGTTGGCAATTTTCTGTTGCATTAAAACAGGAAGTTGTTTGTTGTCGTGGTGCAGTTTGTTCTGTAAAATTGGCCATTGACCTCTGATGATGTGCTTATTTTGCCCTGTAATAGCTCTGCTGTTTTGCGTTCGCACACCAACTCTCCTCTCCCCTGTTTCCCTCTCTGGGAGGGCCAGGAGGAGAACAAGAAGCTGCACTCTGAGAGGGAGGCCCACCTCAAACGCATCCAGCAGCTCTCTGAGATGGCCAGGTCAGTACACACACACACACACACACACACACACACACACACACACACACACACACACACACACACACACACACACACACACACACACACACACACACACACACACACACACACACACACACACACACACACACCTACCTCAAGTCTGTTTCAGGTACACACACACACCGCACTGCTCTTACCCAAGTCAAGTCTAACCAGGCACACACAGACCCCCCCCCCATTTCAAGTCCAATACACCTTCCCATAATTGTTAAGAAACCATCTCCACCCCTGCCTTGCTCTTGTCCCCTATCTGACGATGGAGTGTACAGAGACAGAGACCAGGCAGTGTCTGAACAGCCAAATAGAGAGACTGGAGAGAGAGCTCCCCCAGTTTAAGAAGAAACCGGCTGAGGAGGTAGAGCAGAGGCACGTGCTGGGCCGCAACCAAGAAGTACAGATACACTCAAGTATTTTTTCTCACCACCCAATTTATTTTCCTTTCCTCATTCTTTCAGACAGTGTTTGTCTCCATTCATGTTGGTTGTTTACCATACACTCTTATCCAGAGCAAATTACATTTCTCTACCGTGCTCTACCAACTGAGCCACACAGGATTTTCCACTTTGTCTCCTTTATCTCATCTATGTCACTTTTTCGTCCCGTTTCTCCTTCACAAACCCTTTCGCTCTGGAAATGACCAAGAACATAATTAGATCTCCAGTGGCTTTTATGATCACATCACTTAGGCCCCCTCTCCTTCCTCTTTCTTCCTCCACCAATTCTTATTTTTATTACACTCCCTCAGGCTCAACTGCTGGAGGCCAAGAAGCAGCTGGAGGCCCAGTGGTCTCTGTACCAGAAGACCAAGGAGCTGTTGAAGAACGCTGAGCTGCAAGCGAACCTACTGAGGCAGCAGCTCAGCCACACTGAGAAGCAGAATTGGGGTCAAAACCAGGGCCTGCAGGGTCAGTGTTCAGGTCGGGGTCTAGGCCAGGGCCAGACCAGCTCCAGGGTTCCCATCAGAGTGTCACTCGGAGGTAGGCATTGGCACTGCGAGCTGGGTTCTGTTGGGGAATCTCAACAGTATGTGTCATCCAATCAAAAATGTATGGCTGAGACATTTCAGGACAGCAACTGTTATTGCAAATGCATTAGGACTTTACATTACCAACCTTCTCATTTTGAAAATGCTTTTTCTGGCCTCAGACGGTTTCATGTTACCACTACATCGCATTCTCTCTCTGGTTTGTCTTCATGTGGTTGTGTTTGAAGCTCCGGTGACTGGTTCATCTTCGACCATAGCTAAATCCCAGTCCCAGCCTATACCTGTCCTTATGCGAGGAGGGCAAGTCCTCCTCGAGAGCCTGATCGAGAGCAAGGAGGGCAAGTCCCAGGAACAAATCCTGGAGATCATCAGGTAGTAGATGGGGATAGGACTTTGCTTACTGTGCCAACTCCTTTACAGATCCAGTACTTGATACATGGTTGTGCTGACCTGTAAAAGATGTGTTATTACACATATATTGCTTGTGATTCTATGTATTTATTCACCTATTGGTGATGTTGTGCTGTTGTTTGTTGAGGTGCAAGACAAATTATCCGAAAGGGACACACAATAAATAATGATAAATTATACTAAATCTGCGGTCAACTGAATTTCCTGATTGCAAAAGTTACCACACTAAGACGTTATACACCACGGACGGTTTCCCAGACTAGATTAAGCCTAGTTCAAAAAAGTGGTCTACATTTTAAGCATGCTTTTAAGTCCAAGACTAAGCTCCAGTACTTTAGTGAGTAAGCAGTTTGTTAAACCTGCTCTGACCTTTCCCTCCTGCAGGTTTGTGCGTCGTGAGAAGGAGGTCGCAGAGACACAGTTCGAGGTGGCGACACTGCGCTACAAACAACGAGTTGAACACCAGGACCGAGCGCTGAAGGAGCTACAGGAGAGCCTCAATGCAGAGAGGAACAACTACAGGTGAGACTTGAGAGGAAGAAAGACATGAGGCTTTTGAGCTGCTGTCGATATCGGGGACAGTGGTCTGAAGTCATTGCACACACAGCTGGGGTCTGTAACTAAATAGTAGTTATATGCTTGTAGAGATAGCGTTAGCAATTTTCTGTTGCATTAAAACAGGAAGTTGTTTGTTGTCGTGGTGCAGTTTGTTCTGTAAAATTGTCCATTGACCTCTGATGATGTGCTTATTTTGCCCTGTAATAGCTCTGCTGTTTTGCGTTCGCACACCAACTCTCCTCTCCCCTGTTTCCCTCTCTGGGAGGGCCAGGAGGAGAACAAGAAGCTGCACTCTGAGAGGGAGGCCCACCTCAAACGCATCCAGCAGCTCTCTGAGATGGCCAGGTCAGTACACACACACACACACACACACACACACACACACACACACACACACACACACACACACACACACACACACACACACACACACACACACACACACACACACACACACACACACACACACACACACCTCACAGAAAAAATACCTATCACAATTTGTATACAATTCTTTATTTATATAAAAGACAACCAACATTATCAAGTTTATTGTGTAACAGTATTTTTTAAACCGAAGAGGATTAGGTAAAGCATCACTGTTAGCTACATGAAGTAGCTAAGAGAAAACATTTAATGTTGCCAAAGATTATAGGGTCCCCTAGGAAACACTGACCAAAACTTTGGTTCCTACCATGTCACAATAACTCCCCCAGGCATTTTCATTCGTTCTCATGTCAAACAATACTGTATTCAAAGTGCCCACTGTTATATTTTAACAATATAATTAAAATAATCATTCTATTTCCATAGTTCCAACGGTTCAACCAAGTGTTTTGATCTAAATCGCAAGTCAAATCGCAGTTTCAATATTTGGTTAAAAATCATGTCTAGATTTTTTGCCAATATTGTGCAGCCGTATGTGGCAGTGTGGAAATGATCTCAAATGAGTGCAGAAAATGCAGGAAATTATTTTTGGTTAAAGTGTAAAACAATCAGAATGGAGAAAGACCCATTTAAATCATTTAGAATGTACAGTGCATTCGGAAAGTATTCAGACACTGACTTTTTTCCACATTTTGTTACTTTAGAGACTTATTCTAAAATATATATATTTTTTAAAATCCATCAATCAATGCACACTGTCCCATAATGACAAAGCAAATGCAGCAATGCTCCCCATCCAACCTGACAGAGTTTGAGAGGATCTGAAGAGAAGAATGGGAGAAACTCCACAAATACAGGTGTGCCAAGCTTGTAGCGTCATACCCAAGAAGAGTCGAGGCTGTAATCGCTGCCAAAGGTGCTTCAACAAAGTACTGAGTAAAGGTTCCGAATTGTCAAGGCCGTCGAAAGAACTAGACCAAAGCGCAGTTTGGTGAGCGTACATATTCCTTTTATTTAGGGTGACGCTGACAAAAACAATACAAAACAACCGTGACGCTTAATGGCTATTTGCCACAAACCAAGTTAACTTCCCACACTGAAAGGAGGGAAAAGGGCTACCTAAGTATGGTTCACAATCAGAGACAACGATAGACAGCTGTCCCTGATTGAGAACCATACCTGGCCAAAACATAAAAATACAAAATCATAGAAAACAAAAACATAGAATGCCCACCCCAAATCACACCCTGACCAAACCAAATAGAGACATAAAAAGGCTCTCTAAGGTCAGGGTGCGACATGAATAGTAATGTAAATGTGATATTTCAGTATTTGATAAAAACCTGTTTTTGCTTTGTCATTATTGGGTGTAGATTGATGAAGAAAAAAATGTATTGTATCAAATTTAGAATAAGGCTGTAACGTAACAGAATGTGGAAAAAGTCAAGGGATTTGAATACTTTCCAGTCGTACTTTATCAAAAGCCTTTTCAAAGTCGGCTATAAATACCAGGCCTGGTTTCCCAGATTTTTCATTGTGTTCTATTGTTTCCAGTACTTGTCTTATATTATCTCCAAAGTATCGTCCATGTAAAAAACAACTGTCTGATTTAGAATGAATAATATCCGACAATACCTTTTAAAATCCATGTGCATTTTGCTAGAATTACACTGAAGTGTAAGAGGCCTCCAATTCTTTAAATGGACTGGATCTTTATATTTATATGTATTTATATATATTTACCACTTGGGTCCTTTTTCAGTAATAATGAAATCAGCCACCACTAACATTGAGTGGCTGCTGCCAACACACTGACTCAACTCCAGCCACTTTAATAATGGGAATTGATGGGAAATGAAGTAAAATATATCACTAGCCACTTTAAACAATGCTACCTAATATAATGTTTACATACCCTACATTATTCATCTCATATGTATACGTATATACTGTACTCTATATCATCTACTGAATCTTTATGTAATACATGTATCACTAGCCACTTTAACTATGCCACTTTGTTTACATACTCATCTCATATGTATATACTGTACTCGATACCATCTACTGTATCTTGCCTATGCTGCTCTGTACCATCACTCATTCATATATCTTTATGTACATATTCTTTATCCCCTTACACTTGTGTGTATAAGACAGTAGTTTTGGAATTGTTAGTTAGATTACTTGTTGGTTATTACTGCATTGTCGGAACTAGAAGCACAAGCATTTCGCTTCACTCGCATTAACATCTGCTAACCATGTGTATGTGACAAATAAAATTTGATTTGATTTGATATAGTCAAGTAAAGTTAGCATGCAGAAGGTAATTGTAGACCTACACAGTATGTATGGAGCCATTGAAGTTGCTTGTTAGAGAACCATCCGTTATGATCAGATAGGTACTGTCATATTGTCCATATCAAAGACTAAAGTTATGAACCTTTGTAAAAAAAAAAAAAAAAAAAAAAAAAAAAAAAAAAAAAAAAAAAAAAAAAAAGAAAGTTGTGGTTTTTTTTAGAGGGGCATGATTGTTTGTCATGGTTCTTGTCCACCCTGGTTCTAGATCATCCCTCTTGTCTTTTTACTGTACCTCATTCACCATACATCATTACAAAACAATTGCCCCCCAAAAGCCCCTCTAATGACAGCAGCAAGCACATGTGTCTCGTATGGATGAAAAAGTATTCTTCTCCATCAACCTGTTAGACGGTGAGTGAGCGCGACATGGAGATGGGGCGTCTGAAGCAGGAGGTGACCCGCCTCCTGGAGCAGTCTGCCCAGGCCCAGGGGCGGTGACCGGGCTGAGAATGGAGGTGACCCGCCTCCTGGAGCAGTTTGCCCAGGTCTAGGGGGCAGTGACCGGGCTGAGACAGGAAGTGACTTGCCTCCCGGAGCAGTCTGCCCAGGCCCAGGGGGAGGTGACCGGGCTGAGACAGGAGGTGACCCGCCTCCCGGGGGAGTCTGCCCAGGCCCAGGGCGAGGTGACCGAGCTGAGGCAGGAGGTGACCCGCCTCCCAGAGCAGTCTGCCCAGGCCCAGGGGGAGGTGACCGGGCTGAGACAGGAGCTGCAGGAGAAGACGGCCCCGGAGGAGCCACTACGGCAACAGATGGCCGCCAAGGAGGAGAAGACCAAGAAGGCCTCCATGGGTTCCAAGCAGAAGCTCAACCAGCTCAACAGTAAGTCACAAAGCTAGTTGGTTATATTGTCTTATGCACAATGAACAACCTATAGTGGTATTAAACAACTATTTTGGCACACATTTGTCAAACTATGCAACACAATGACTTTGACCCTTACTGTATGGATCTCCTTATGTAGGGAATGAATTAGTGTCAGTCTCCTCAAACATAGCCGTCTGGCTGTTTGTGAATGTTTATATACTGAACAGAAATATAAACGCAACATGTAAAGTGTTGGTTTCATGAGCTGAAATGCCACAGATGTCTCAAGTGTGGAAGGAGTGTGCAATTGGCATGCTGACTTTTATTTATTTTATTTAACCTTTATTTAACTGCAGGAATGTCCACCAGAGCTGTTGCCAGAAAATGTAATTTTCATTTCTCTACCATAAGCTGCCTTCAATGTCGTTTTAGAGAATTTCGCAGTACATCCAACCGGCCTCACAACCTCAGACCACGTGTAACCACGCCAGCCTAGGACCTCCACATCCGGCTTCTTCTCTGGAGACCAGCCACCCGGACAGCTGATGAAACTGTGGGTTTGCACAACTGAAGAATTTCTCCACAAATTGTCAGAAACCGTCTCAGGGAAGCTCACATGCGTGCTCGTTGTCCTCACCAGGGTCTTGACCTGACTGCAATTTGGCATCGTGGGCAAATGTTCACATTCAATGTCCACTGGCACGCTGGAGAAGTGTGTGCTTCACGGATGAATCTCATCACGAATGAGTGCCGTCTGGTGGGGTTATGTTATGGGCAGCCATAAGCTACAGACAACGAACACAATTGTATTTTATCGCTGCTAATTTGAATGCACAGAGATACCATGACAAGATCCTGAGGCCCGTTGTCGTGCCACCATCACCTCATGTTTCAGCATGATAATGCACAGCCCCATGTCACAAGGATCTGTACACAATTCCTGGAAGCTGTAAATGTCCCATTTTTCTGTGGCCTGCATACTCACCAGAAATGTCACCCGTGAGCATGTTTGGGATGCTGTGGATTTACTTGTACAACAGCGTGTTCCTATTCCCACCCATATCCAGCAACTTCGCACAGCCATTAAAGAGTGGGACAAAATTCCACAGGCCACAATCAACAGCCTAATCAACTCTATGCAAAGGAGATGTCACGCTGCATGAGGCAAATGGTGGTCACGCCAGATACTGACTGGTTTTCTGATCCACGCCCCTACTTTTTATGTTTTTTTTTAAGGTATCTGACCAATAGATGTATATCTGTATTCCCAGTTGTGAAATCCATAGATTAGGGCCTAATGCATTTATTTCAATTATATGAACCGTAGTCTTTGAAATTGTTGCATGTTGCGTTTAAATTTTTGTTCAGTGTATGTCTGTCGCATGTTTTTGTAGTCCAGATTTAAAGAAATTATTTGAATGATGTAAGAACTATCTGGGATATTTGTGTCATGACCTCTAAGATATATTTAGATCATTTGATTCAATGAAGTATTGTGTGTGTGTGTGTGTGTGTGTGTGTGTGTGTGTGTGTGTGTGTGTGTGTGTGTGTGTGTGTGTGTGTGTGTGTGTGTGTGTGTGTGTGTGTGTACCGGTGTGTACCGGTGTGTGTCCCAGTTACAAAGGAGCAGCTGGACAAGGAGGTGGAGGATATGAAGCTGCAGCGGGAGGAGCGGGTGGAGCGTCTGAGCTCCCTCAAGTCCCGGTATGAGGGCCGTCTCCACCTACAGGACCGAGAGATCAGGGAACTCAAAGACCACCCCATTTAACAACCTCAGAGGGACGAGCCCCACGAGCAGGGTAACAATAAGGTACAGGTACTGCACACACACACACACACACACACACACACACACACACACACACACACACACACACACACACACACACACACACACACACACACACACACACACACACACACACACACACACACACACACACACACACACACACACACACACACACACACACACTCTCTCTCTCAGTAGAGAGCTCTAGAACAGAGGCAGGTCAGCCAGAGGACTAACCAAGCTGCAGATAGGGGATGGTAGAAATATGTCTGAATCATACACACATTTTAAAGAAATACTGCTTTGAAATCAAAAGTTTAAAATAACGGACACGTACCCAACTCTTAACACCATAGTTTGTTTCTCCCGTTTCTTACCAAACAGTGGTTCTTCCAGCTCTTCAGAGCAGCCCCCCACCCCAACCGCCAACATCAAGCCCACCCCGGTGCCGGGTGGTGCCCCCAGTAAATCTTCCCCGATGCCTGGGAGCAAGTCCACCCCTAGAGCCAGCATCCGACCCATGGTTCCCGTCACGGTGCCCACCCCCACGGCCACTGCCATGCCCCATACACAGTCTGACAGCCAGGAAGGTGAGAGGAGTGGCTCGGTATTATTGATTCAGCATAAGGTGGTATACTGTCCCCAGGGCAGCAATAGATAGTATACTGTCCCCAGGGCAGCAATAGATAGTATACTGTCCCCAGGGCAGCAATAGATAGTATACTGTCCCCAGGGCAGCAATAGATAGTATACTGTCCCCAGGGCAGCAATAGATAGTATACTGTCCCCAGGGCAGCAATAGATAGTATACTGTCCCCAGGGCAGCAATAGATAGTATACTGTCCCCAGGGCAGCAATAGATAGTATACTGTCCCCAGGGAAGCAATAGATAGTATACTGTCCCCAGGGCAGCAATAGATAGTATACTGTCCCCAGGGCAGCAATAGATAGTATACTGTCCCCAGGGCAGCAATAGATAGTATACTGTCCCCAGGGCAGCAATAGATAGTATACTGTCCCCAGGGCAGCAATAGATAGTATACTGTCCCCAGGGCAGCAATAGATAGTATACTGTCCCCAGGGCAGCAATAGATAGTATACTGTCCCCAGGGCAGCAATAGATAGTATACTGTCCCCAGGGCAGCAATAGATAGTATACTGTCCCCAGGGCAGCAATAGATAGTATACTGTCCCCAGGGCAGCAATAGATAGTATACTGTCCCCAGGGCAGCAATAGATAGTATACTGTCCCCAGGGAAGCAATAGATAGTATACTGTCCCCAGGGAAGTAATAGATAGTATACTGTCCCCAGGGCAGCAATAGATAGTATACTGTCCCCAGGGCAGCAATAGATAGTATACTGTCCCCAGGGAAGCAATAGATAGTATACTGTCCCCAGGGAAGCAATAGATAGTATACTGTCCCCAGGGCAGCAATAGATAGTATACTGTCCCCAGGGAAGCAATAGATAGTATACTGTCCCCAGGGAAGCAATAGATAGTATACTGTCCCCAGGGCAGCAATAGATAGTATACTGTCCCCAGGGAAGCAATAGATAGTATACTGTCCCCAGGGAAGCAATAGATAGTATACTGTCCCCAGGGAAGCAATAGATAGTATACTGTCCCCAGGGAAGCAATAGATAGTATACTGTCCCCAGGGAAGCAATAGATAGTATACTGTCCCCAGGGCAGTAATAGATAGTATACTGTCCCCAGTGCAGCAATAGATAGTATACTGTCCCCAGGGAAGCAATAGATAGTATACTGTCCCCAGGGCAGCAATAGATAGTATACTGTCCCCAGGGAAGTAATAGATAGTATACTGTCCCCAGGGCAGCAATAGATAGTATACTGTCCCCAGGGCAGCAATAGATAGTTTACTGTCCCCAGGGAAGTAATAGATAGTATACTGTCCCCAGGGAAGCAATAGATAGTATACTGTCCCCAGGGAAGCAATAGATAGTATACTGTCCCCAGGGCAGTAATAGATAGTATACTGTCCCCAGTGCAGCAATAGATAGTATACTGTCCCCAGGGAAGCAATAGATAGTATACTGTCCCCAGGGCAGCAATAGATAGTATACTGTCCCCAGGGCAGCAATAGATAGTATACTGTCCCCAGGGAAGTAATAGATAGTATACTGTCCCCAGGGCAGTAATAGATAGTATACTGTCCCCAGGGCAGCAATAGATAGTATACTGTCCCCAGGGCAGCAATAGATAGTATACTGTCCCCAGGGCAGCAATAGATAGTATACTGTCCCCAGGGCAGTAATAGATAGTATACTGTCCCCAGGGCAGCAATAGATAGTATACTGTCCCCAGGGCAGCAATAGATAGTATACTGTCCCCAGGGCAGTAATAGATAGTATACTGTCCCCAGGGCAGCAATAGATAGTATACTGTCCCCAGGGCAGCAATCGATAGTATACTGTCCCCAGGGCAGCAATAGATAGTATACTGTCCCCGGGGAAGTAATAGATAGTATACTGTCCCCAGGGAAGTAATAGATAGTATACTGTCCCCAGGGCAGCAATAGACAGTATACTGTCCCCAGGGCAGCAATAGACAGTATACTGTCCCCAGGGCAGCAATAGACAGTATACTGTCCCCAGGGCAGCAATAGATAGTATACTGTCCCCAGGGCAGCAATAGATAGTATACTGTCCCCAGGGCAGCAATAGACAGTATACTGTCCCCAGGGGAGCAATAGACAGTATACTGTCCCCAGGGTTGCAATAGACAGTATACTGTCCCCAGGATGCCATATTGTGTAAAATTCATCTATCACTTTCCATGCTGGGAAAATAAACAGATAGTATAGAGGTGAATAGAAACTTCAGGCAGACGTGTGTGACTTAGTGCCTGCCGTATCAGAGTCCGAGACATGAGTCCTTTCCTCTGCTTCTAGGTAAAGGGAGCAGCAGCACCACGAGGCCTTGCCCATGGCCATGTCTGACCCCCCCCCAAGAGAACTACTACAGTCTATCCCTAGTACCACTACCAACTTTTCCTTCTCTACCTCCTCCATCTCCAGCCTCAGCATGGACCCCCGTCAGGGTTGCCTGCCCCAGTCCGTTCCGCGCTGACCCCCTGCCCCCAGTCCTCTACATTCAGCCTCCCTGTCCTGTGCTGGGCCTGGGACCCCAACCCACACAGGTAAGAACCTCATCCAGAAAAACATGGGCTTTCAGACATAGATACAGATATTCAGATGTAACCTGTACTAACAAGCTTGATACTCAAATACAATACTCAAAATGTACTCTGAATCAGCTGTGCAAAAATGTTTTGTCTAATTTAGTGTCCTTGTGGTTGTTTATCCCACAGAGGCTGTCTGCAATTCAGTAGTGGCTTCGGGTCAAGTCTCTGAATGTCCTTGAGTGGCCCAGCTATATCTCTGGAGAGACCTGAAAATATCTGTGCAGCAACTCTACCCATCCAACCTGACAGAGCTTGAGAGGACCTGCAGAGAAGAATGAGAGAAACTCCCCAAATACAGGTGTGCCAGGCTTGTAGCGTCATACCCAAGAAGACTTGAGGCTGTAATCGCTGCCAAATATTCAGAGTAAAGGGTCTGAATACTTATGTAAATTTGATATTCTATTTTTTATTTGTAATGAATTTGCAAAACATTCTTAAAACTAGTTTTTGCTTCGTCATTATGGGGTATTGTGTGTAGATTGATGAAGAAAAAAACCTGATTTAATCCATTTTAGAATAAGGCTGTAAAGTAACAAACACTGTATTTGTGTTTCTCATATACACTTTTACCTCCTCTCAGTACCAGTGGTGAAGCGTCAATGGATAGCCAGGCTGAGATGGACTCTGCCCAGCCGTCAGACGATGCCAGTCTTTCTTCCACAAGCCAGGAGCCCACCTCCAACTCGGCCGGTCAGTACAGCTTTCCCTCTTTCAGAGTCTCTCTTTGTCTCAAACTCTCCCACACACTTTTTCTTTTCAGTCTCTCTTTCTTGTTCTCTTATCTTAACCTTCTCTCATCCCTGCTTACAACCTATTTCTATCGCTCTCTCTCTCTCTGTCTCTCTCTCTTTCACTCTCTCACTCTCACTCTCACTCTCTCTCGACAGCAGCAGTGTGAAGCCCAAGCCCTCCGGCCGCCCCATAGCCCAGCACTCTCTGCGCATGACGACAGCCAACGGAGGCAGGCAGCCGTCTCCCCAGAGGAGATGAGCGTTCATTCCCATTGACTTTTTAAGTCTTGAAGCCACTTTTAACCCAGAACAACATGGTATGAGTCCATTCAACTAAAGCAGTGGCATTGCCACCGCACTCTTACGTCATAGAAACACACGGCACAACAAAGTAGATGAGAAGCTTTTTTTTTATTAGTCTGATAAAGCCAGAGAAAGTAAGCGACACAAAGGACACATTGTATACTTTTGTTTGGCATGTCGGATTACATGTGACACAAGGATGGTTGGAGCAGGGTTGCGGTCATGCAAGAGATATTTAAGCCCCCCTGGTGTGGTCTTAACGTGATGTCTTGTCAAACGTTTTAGCTGATGTTTGAGTTCAGAGAGGTAGCTATTTCAATGCACATCAAAACAACATTCAAAGAAGCTCTAGTGAGCCGAGCTTAAGAAACACAATTGAGAGTTATAAACTTCTTGAAGTGGCAATTTTGGATGATGTCTAATGGCTCTTCTCTTCTCACCCCTTCCATTCAAGGTATGGGCTTGAAGACTCCCTTTTGGTAGAGGAAACCTACCCCGCTAATGATGTCATCATGGACTGCTCCATTTCCTTACTCCCAAGTCTCAATCATAGTGTGTTAGTCTAATAAAAAAAGTCCTACAGATTTGTGATCGTAAGAGAGAGAGAGCAATGGTTAGATTCTTTCTTCCCAATTTTGTATCAGCAGATACCATGTGCTTTAAAAGTGTACATTTTATTAATTTCTTTTCAAGAATAAGAATTGTTCTGATGCTTTTGTTTTCCTAATATGGAAAAAAAAGAAAATGGTTGCCATAGGTGTGCTCTGTGCATTGTTGGTCCATCCATAGGGAATGCTCTAGATACACTTGAGCCACTTCTTGATGGAGTTTTGGCGGGGATCAGCATTGTCTGGTTTGGCCAGAGCAGGCAGATCCCCAGAGATCTTGATGTTGAAGTACAGAGCTAAAAAAGGGAATAGTGTTCATTTTAACATATTGACTTAAAGTTTTACCAGTCCCTTTTTAAACAGAACAGCTGCAGTTGCACAGGATATTTAAGAATTGCATGTCAAGGCAATGTTTACGCATCTGACAAATACAGCATACGACAGAATATATTAGTAATACTTCATTATCGTACTGGATCATGACTTGTTTATTTTGGACTGGTATTTTCTGTATCAGGGTCTTTCTATAAATAATGGGGCCAATGTCTGACATCGGGTTCAACATTTCAAAATGGTTTTAAATAAAAAAGATTTTCATGCCGTTCCACATGTGTACTTAGAGGCGTACAAGTGAATATATGCATGTTGGCCCATAATTCCTCCTATACATCAACATAGGCCTAGGATAATCCTTTAAAGGGATACTCTGAGATTTTGGCAATTAGGCCCTTTTTCTACTTCCCCAGAGTCAGATGAACTTTTGGATACCATTTTGATGTCTGTGTCCCGTATGAAGGAAGTTTGAGGTAAATTCCGTGAGCCAATGCTAACTAGCGTTAGCGCAATGACTGTAAGTCTATGGGTATTTATTAGCATGCTAGTATATCCAACAAGTATTATGCATAATTATTGAAGAACCACGTTAAAATGACCATATCAATTTATGTTTTACGTATGAAGGAAAGTTGATCCTTTCGGGTTAGAAGTTTTCAATTTTGCAGTGCATATATTGTTTTGGATTTGTGTGCCCATTAACTGTTTTCACCCCATAACGTAAGGAGACACAAAATGTTAAGTAATTACACTGCATGTCTGAGATCTCTATACCAAAAACTGTCCGACTGCTAGATACAGGGTTCAAGTTCATTAATTTAACTGATTAATGCTTAATATATGACATGACGACAACTTACACTGCCATAAATGCAAGGACAGAAAAGTAATGTTTCATGTCACATGACTTTGGACAAATCGTCAGAACACCAACCATGATAACGGTTAAACATAGGTTTTAAATCAACTCGTGAATTGGATTGAATCCTCACTGGTACCTGAGTTTCTAGAAAGACCCATAAACAGTATTTTGCTGATGTAATAGATATTTTGGTTATCAGATGTACAGTACATCGTGAACATTGTAGAAGACTTACGTCCAGCGAAGAGGAAGTAGTCGTATCCATCGGCCTTCTTGGGGCTGGGGACAGACACCGCTGAGGTCACTGAGGAGGGAAAGCCTTTCAGAGCCAGCTTGATGTTGATCTCGCCTCCCAGACTCATCTCTGTTTGGCGAGCGGGGCGTTTCTTTGCGCTGGGCTTGGATTTCTTGCCACAGACAGTGCTACTTCCAGCATGGTACGAGTATTTCTGCATGGTGCCTCCTGTGGGAGAAAGAAATGGATGTGGATTGAGTATAGCGAACTCATTGGTGTAACTCATCATGTTAAGCAATGGGAGTAGGTTAGGTAGTGGTAAACCTCAAGCTCTCCTTTACCTTTCTTGAAGAAGTAGACAGACTCAGGCCTCCTCCTGGTAGCAGGCACAGGCAGGGCTGCAGTGATGGTGCCAGTCAGACCATGAAAACCAGAGGCAACAGATTTGGGGTAACCAGGCTCCATGTTGCCATTGTCCATACTCCAGTAGTCATCACCCTGAGATGGACAAGAGATGGGGACATTATATAGGCTATGTGAAAAGGATCTGTGTGACTATATCCCAATCCCATCGAAAGTGTTAATGGTCATTAGGTTCCACCTAGGCATCTCCACTACCCCAACCCACTGAGCTTTTCCCAGGTTCTAGGTTTTTTCCCCGGCAGTTCTACAGTACCTTGATGATGTAGCTCTTTCCCTGGCAGTTGGTGCGGGTGAAGGCACTGTCGATGGGAGAGGGGATGCCCAGCTCCTCTCTGATGTTGTGAGCTGGCCCATGGTCCTTGGTGATGGGATCTATGGTCCAGAAGAAATGACCTGGTTGGGGGCAACAGAACCGCAATCATTAGGAAACGATGCATCAAGTAACTCTTTCCTTTAGAGTTTTAGGCTACACATTGTTATGCTATTTCAGGAATGGAAAGTAGCAGACAATTATTCATATTTTTTTTTGCTGCTTTGGAAAAGCTTCTTGACCTTCATAAGTATTTGATCAGTAAGTAATGAGTGAGATAGGACAGAGCTAGCCAAGAGCTAGCCACGAGCTAGGCCACTATGCTCCACACACACACATACCCTTGAAGATGAGAATTGTTCCGTTGGGCAGAGTGGTCAATCCGTTGAGGGGCAGGTCACTGCAGAGGTCTGGGTTACTGTCGGCATCTAGAGTAAAAGAGTTCACATCCGTGTCGGGAGAGGCCATTAAAATTGTGAACAATGTTTAATGTTGTCATTTACTGTATAATATAATAAGTATAACCTACCGTTTAATTGTTAAATACCTACTTGACACTGATTACAGGCACATTAAATCAATACTCAATTGATGCAGTAGACGTTATAAAGGTTACTGATGTAGAAACACAACATAGTATCCAATCTACAATGCATCCCTACCTGGTAGACCTGTGTTGGGGTTGTTGTAGGCCGAGGACTTGGTTATTGCTGCCGTAGTGCTGGGGTCTTTGATTCCCAAAGCCTTGGTTATGTCTGCCAGAGTGATGGGTTTGTTGGGGTCGTTGAGCCCCAAGGCCTTGGCTATGTCCGCCAGAGTGTTGGGGTTGTTGGGTCTTTTAGGGTCATTGAGGTTGTTGACCCCCAAGGCCTTGGCCATGTCTGCCAGAGTGCTGGGGTCATTGAATCCCAAAGCTGTGGCTATGTCTGCCAGAGTGATAGGTTTGTAGGGGTCGTTGAGCCCCAAGGCCGTGGCTACGTCTGCAAGAGTGTTGGGGTTTCCGGGGGTTTTAGGGTCGTTGGGGTTTTTGAAACCCAAAACCTTGGCTATATCTGCCAGAGTGATGGGTTTGTTGGGGTTCTTGACCCCCAAGGGCTTGGCTATGTCTGCCAAAGTGCTGGGATCATTGAGACCCAAAGCCTTGGCTATGTCTGCCAGAGTAATTGGCTTGTTGGGGTCGTTCAGCCCCAAGACCCTGGCTATGTTTGCCAAAGTAATTCGGTCATTGGGGCTGTTGAGCCCTAAGGCCTTAGCTATGTCTGCCAGATAGCTGGGGTTCTGGTGGAGGTTAAGGTCTTTGGGGTTGTTGAACCCTAAGGCCTTGGCTATGTCTGTCAGAGTGCTGGGGTCTTTGATCCCCAAGGCCTTGGCTATGTTTGCTAAAGAGATGGGGTCTTTGGGGGTTTTGAGCCCTAAGGCCTTGGCTATGTCAGCCAGGGTAAAGAGGTTGTTGGGTTTTTTGAGCCCTAAGGCCTTGGCTATGTTTGCCAGAGTGATAGGTTTGTTGGGGTTTTGGAGGGGTTTAGGGTCATTGGGGTTGTTGACCCCCAAGGCCTTGGCTATGTCTGCCAGAGTGATGGGTTTGTTGGGGTCGTTGAGCCCCAAGGCCTTGGCTATGTCTTCCAGAGTGTTGGTTCTTTTAGGGTCGTCGGGGTTGTTGACCCCCAAGGCCTTGGCTATGTCTGCCAAAGTGCTGGGGTCATTAAGTCCCAAAGCCGTGGCTATGTCTGCCAGAGTGATGGGTTTATTGGGGTCACTGAGCCCCAAGGCCGTGGCTACATCTGCAAGAGTGTTGGGGTTTCCGGGGGTTTTAGGGTCGTTGGGGTTTTTGAATCCCAAAACCTTGGCTATATCTGCCAGAGTGATGGGTTTGTTGGGGTTCTTGACCCCCAGGGGCTTGGCTATGTCTGCCAAAGTGCTGGAGTCATTGAGACCCAAAGCCTTGGCTATGTCTGCCAGAGTAATTGGTTTGTTGGGGTCGTTCAGCCCCAAGGCCCTGGCTATGTTTGCCAAAGTAATTGGGCCATTGGGGCTGTTGAGCCCTAAGGCCTTAGCTATGTCTGCCAGATAGCTGGGGTTCTGGGGGGGGTTAAGGTCTTTGGGGTTGTTGAACCCTAAGGCCGTGGCTATGTCTGCAAGAGTGCTGGGGTCTTTGAGCCCCAAGGCCTTGGCTATGCTTGCTAAAGAGATGGGGTCTTTGGGGGATTTGAGCCCTAAGGCCCTGGCTATGTCAGCCAGGGCAAAGAGGTTGTCAGGGTTTTTGAGCCCTAAGGCCTTGGCTATGTCTGCCAGAGTGATAGGTTTGTTGGGGTTTTGGAGGGGTTTAGGGTCATTGGGGTTGTTGACCCCCAAGGCCTTGGCTATGTCTGCCAGAGTGAGGGGTTTGTTGGGGTCGTTGAGCCCCAAGGCCTTGGCTATGTCTTCCAGAGTGTTAGTTCTTTTAGGGTCGTTGGGGTTGTTGACCCCCAAGGCCTTGGCTATGTCTGCCAGAGTGCTGGGGTCATTAAGTCCCAAAGCCGTGGCTATGTCTGCCAAGGTGATGGGTTTATTGGGGTCACTGAGCCCCAAGGCCGTGGCTACATCTGCCAGAGTGTTGGGATTTTGGAGAGTGTTTGGATCTTTGAGGTTTTTGAATCCCAAGATCTTGGCTATGTCTTCCAGAGTGATGGGTTTGTTGGGGTTCTTGACCCCCAAGGCCTTGGCTATGTCTGGCAATTTGCTGGAGGCATTGAGCCCCAAGGCCTTGGCTATGTCTGCCAGAGTGATGGGTTTGTTGGGGTCGTTCAGCCCCAAGACCCAGGCTATGTTTGCCAAAGTGATTGGGTCGTTGGGGCTGTTGAGCCCTAAGGCCTTAGCTATGTCTGACAGATAGCTGGGGTTTTGGGGGGGTTTGGGGTCATTGGGGTTGTTGAACCCTAAGGCCTTGGCTATGTCTGCTAGAGTGCTGGGGTCTTTGAGCCCCAAGGCCTTGGCTATGTTTGCCAAAGTAATGGGGTCTTTGAGGTTTTTGAGCCCTAAGGCCTTGGCTATGTCTGCCAAAGTAATGGGGTCGATGTTGTTGTACCCTAATGCCTTGGCTATGTCTGCCAGAGAGCTGGGGTATTGGGGGGGTTTAGGAGCGTTGGGGTCATTGAATCCCAAGGCCTTGGCTATGTTTGCCAAAGTGATGGGGTCATTGGGGCTATTGAGCCCCAAGGCCTTGGCTATGTCTACCAGAGTTATGGGGTTGTTGGGGTTTTGGGGAGGTTTAGGGTCATTGGAGTTGTTGAACCCCAAGGCCTTCGCTATGTTTGCCAATGTGATGGGGTCCTTGGGGGAGTTGAGCCCCAAGGCCTTGGCTATTTCTGCCAGAGAGCTGGGGTTTTGCTGGGGTTTAGGGTCATTGGGGCTCTTGAACCCCAAGGCCTTGGCTATGTTTGCCAAAGTGATTGGGTCATTGGGGGAGTTAAGCCCCATGGCTTTGGCTATGTCTGCCAGAAGGATGGAGTTCTTGGGGTTTTGGGGAGGTTTTGGATCATTGGGGTTGTTGAACCCCAAGGCCTTGGCTATGTTTGCCAAAGTGATTGGGTCATTGGGAGTGTTGAGGCCCATGGCCTTGGCTATGTCTGCCAGAGTGATGGGGTTCTTTAGTCCCAAGGCCTTGGCGATATCTGCCAGAGTAGGGAGCAGGGGAGGTCCAGACAACAGGGCCAGGGGGCCAGCGTTACCTGCTGAGGCTCCACCCTGGCTGGGCATAGGCAAGCCAGTGGATGGGAAGTTAGCAGATCCAGGTAACTGACCAGTTAAGGAAGGCAGGGCCAAGGGAGTGGTGGCCATGTGTGTAGGGAGGAGGAGGGAGATGCCCTCCAAGAGACTGGTGGCTGAATCACTCAGAGCTTCACAGAAGGCAAGATGAAGGATGTTAGAACAAGTACATACAAATAAACACAAGCTGGCATACAAACTACTACACAATGCATCAGCTATCAGAGAAAACATTGGATTTCTCCTAAGTCTGCTGATATGCATTAAGAACGTTGCCCTTGTCGCTCGACTACTTCAAAACATAACATTTAACATTTACATTTAAGTCATTTAGCAGACGCTCTTATCCAGAGCGACTTACAAATTGGTGAATTCACCTTCTGACATCCAGTGGAACAGCCACTTTACAATAGTGCATCTAAATCATTAAGGGGGGGGTGAGAAGGATTACTTATCCTATCCTAGGTATTCCTTGAAGAGGTGGGGTTTCAGGTGTTAATAATAACCAGCCTTTCTGTCACTTTCTCAGACATTACTTTAACCAAACACTTTGCCATATTGTATGTTTCACAATTGTATGAGCTCTCACCATCCGTGACAGTATCTGGTGCGGTGGAGCTGGGAACATTGAAGCTGTCAGTCAGAGGGTAGAAGTCAGGGCTCAAAGGGGAAGCTGGGTCCTCAGAGAAACGAGAATAGTCACTCTGGCTCTTTGGGCTGCTTGATCCAGGGAAAGGGCCGTTGGTATCTGTGTGAAACACACAAACAGGTTACAGGAATCCACAGGGGTAAACCAACCATAGTAAAATATAAAACAATGACTGAGTCTAGCATGTTGGTAGCTGTTGTTCTTAATCAATCGTGTTGCTCAGCACAAGCTCCTTGTCTACCGACAAAGTTCTCAATCTCTTCACTTCTCTGTTGCCGTGTTCTGACAGTGTCCATGATGGACAAGAGCACCACCGATAGCCTAAATTTACCATAGTCCTGAGTCTCAGGGAAGAGGTCGGATGGAGAAGGGTATATGGTCTGGCTCTGTTCTGAAAACACAACAAAAAACACAATAAATCGAACAACGGTTGTGTACTGAGACGCAGAGGGCGTAGAGATACACATGCTCAGCCCCTGGAAACTGTTGCAAGTAACAGTACAATTATCGCTTTTATCTCATCTGACCTCCATACACCAATAGCTAGGGTTGGGGAGTAACACATTACATTTAGAAAGTAACCTACGCAACCCTGCCAATAGCCTAAAGAGGCCTGTTATGGGTTACATTCTCACATGCAGTCACTGATCAGCCCATGTAACCAAATGGAGGCTAGCTGCTCTTCCAGTCCACAAGCATTGCCTTGTTTAAATTATTTGACGATTGACACTATTGTTCCCTCAGTCTATTGTAGGATTCTGAAGCCTTTCTATGCCATTGGTTATCACACAGCCAATGGAAAGCCCTGAGTTTTTCCTGGCAGTCATACGGTCAGTAGAAAATCAGGGCCCCATCTAAAATGCACAACATGGCAGGTACACACGTACCTTGGCTGCTTTCCTCACTCTCGCTGTTTGAAGGTTTCTTGGTAGGTTTGAGACTCATCAATTCTGTCTCGCTGATGGATTTGTTCTTGGGAAGCACTAAAGAAAATTCATTGCAATAAGCTAATGTTTGTACTGTTTAAAATGGCCCACTCTAACCTAGCATCCAGAGACTGTTTGGCCTGCAGTATAATCAGGGTACACAGGATCTGTTGAACCATGCAGTTACTTTGCTACAAAGACAAAGATAGTAACTGAACCTGTTGCCTTTTTCTTGGCATCGGGCTTGATCCTCTGAGTTGGTGGTGGAGGTGTAGTGGCATCTAAAACAGAAGAAAGTATTGTGATATTTGTGCTTTTTTTTACAATTAGAACATGGGCCATTCAATTCGACCCCTCGACTCACTATTAATAATTGACTACATAGGCATTGTTCTTTAGGCCTGTTCTCTGTGGGACAGACAAATTCAATTGATTATTGTTTGCTTTGTACTGGTTAAGTTGAACTAACTCAGATATCATGATGAAATGTGGATATTCTGTCATTAGTCTTTTCGTGAAGATAGTTGTTGTTCCTACCACAGTAGTTCTGGTAGTCACGGCAACAGGTGTCGTAGCGGACACAGCCTGGGTCACACTCACAAAGCCTGCCTCGTCTGAACGATTCACCACACCTACCACTGCACGACTCACCTGCAAGAGAGAAGAAATAGACCATGATATTCACCAACACACACACTTTGGTCCTGTTACCTACACCATTGATGGATGACTTGGCCTGTCACATAGTTGGAGTTTCAGGTACATCAACACATGTTACCATCCATGCATATATGCAGACTCTAATGTTGAATGAATAACCATCCTCATTACATTGAAATCATTGAGAATTGTATTATGGCATAGTAATATCATAGTGATGGCATCGGTCTTACCGAAAGTGCAGAGAGCCTCAAAGTCCTTGCAGCACCTGTCGTGAGTGAGGCAGCTGGCGTCACACTGGCAGGGCTGACCACGAGCGAACGGGTCACCACATCGACCACTGCAACTGGCTGCAGATTGGGGTCACAGTAATAGGGGATGAGCTCAGAAACAACAATCTCTGTACACTTAGTGCTACCACGAAAAAAGGTCCATAGCGACTTACAGAACTGTTGACATTGACAGTGTCACAACATATTCAGCACATAATGTGGACCCTGTATCAGACAATGGCTTCTTACCTTGAGCAGCAGAGAATGGCAAAAGAGCAGCGCAGGTCACCACCACGAGGGCAGCCAGCAGCGATGATGCAGTCATCATGAGTTTCAGTCTCAACTAGAATAGAGAAACAAGCGCATGAAATACCTTTCTTTGTCCTTTCTAGGGGGGAAAAAAACATCTTCCTCTTTGATTTTATTCATAACGGAGTGTTACAAAGTTACATTCCAATGGTCCAACCATAACTAAACAAGAATGCGCTCTCTTCACATATTCTTCTTCATAGGTCCCTGAAATACATAGAAATAATTATAAGATTATAAACTGAAAATAAGAGAAAGCCAATCACCTTCACACAAGTCAACTCCAGTCAACTCACCTTGCTCTCCCTAACTCCCAATGGCCTTTATATAGTGTGAACGGCTGCTTTTGGAGTGACAGCGAGGGCAGGACATTTTTAATTAGTCCAAATACAGCCCCAATTAAAACCACAAAATGATGCAGAGACATCCTACGCACTCACAGAAAGTAGAACTAGACTGGCCAGGCGTGTTGAGGCGTGCTATAAAAAACTGGAAGAGCATCTGTGGCCATAGACAACGATGACATCACAGCGAGGTGACGACCTTGCATTTACAAGGGTCCCCAAAAAACACACCACGTTCCTTCTGTTAACCAGACCTGCATGGTTGTTCCTGCAACTCTGTGCGGACTCTGACAACTACACGTTTAATTGGTTGCTATTATCTTTATTAAAGTTCGCCAAACAACCTCAGATGGTTAAAATGTTGGATTTTTCTCATGTGATTCACAATGTGGTCGGACCGCAGAGCGTGGTCAAGCTTTCACTCTCAGGGCTTGAACATTAAACCAATATGATAATACTGTATTAAGCAACAGAAAGAACAGATGTAGATTCTTTACGTGATATTTTAACTGTATTCTTTGGCTGGAGTATAGTGTTCTTTCCAGTAACTCACTGGAACATGATGCACCATTACTAGGCAAATTCAAATCCTCTATAATGTGATAATTGGGGTCCTGAATTTGTCCTGACCATGTGAAGTGGGCTGTTAAAGTGTGTCCCTTGTCAGGTCATCTGGTCAGGAAAATCTCCCGGACCCAAGTGATAATGTAGCAACTGAATTGTGTGCTATGACTTGAACGTATATCATTTAGCACACCTTTATTGTGGCCTTCATCTCTCTCAGAGTAGGTCTTATGTACAACACAAGATCTTCCAGTCATTTGGTCTCGCCACAATAACAATGAGAGGTGTACCCCAACACAGCAGTTACTCTCACTACCATCCGTGATTGAAAAAACAAGTGCTAATTAAGCAGCAGCTTCTTTATGAGGTGGCCGACCTCTTGACGCTTGTGGAGCGTTTGGAACAAAAGAGTCCATTCAAGATTGAACATTATTCTCTCCTGGTTCTGTTCTGAGGTAATGTCTTCTACCCCTCCTACAAACATGTTGTAGACATTATTCAAAACGTCTGTACGAGGCCATACGTTTTAAGAATGAAAATAGGGAGCGCTTCAAAGAGCACTCTTAAACACACCCACACTCTACACACATGCTTTAGCACATGCTCTTGGCTTCACATAAACACTTGCCTTTGACCAAAAACAACAATTCTCGATTCCGAATTGTGTATGAGTTGACAAGATCTAATAAGCCTAGACCCAACAGCGGCAGGTTAACATATGAAAGACGCTGAATGCTACAGGTTGTTGACCTCAAAAGGACTGATTCTTTCTTGTACTTGTACTCAACATTTCTACCCGTTCTTGATTATGGTGATACTACTTTGTCATGTCTTGTTATGTCTGTTCCTGTCCTTTCTCTTCACTCTGTCTCTCTCTGCTGGTCTTTTTAGGTTACCTTCTCTGTCTCTCATTCTTCAGCTGTTCTACATCTCCCCTAACTAGCTCATTCACTCTTTCCCACCTGTTCTCTCTTCCCCCTCTGATTAGGTCTCTATTTCTCTCTCTGTTCCTGCTACTTTCAGTGTCTGATTCTTGTTTGTGTTTTTGATGCCAGAAGCAAGCTGTCGTCTCGTTTGCTTCCACCTTGTCCTATCCTGTCGGAGTCTGCCTGGCAGGTGCATCCTGCACTATACTAACGTTCTTTTTGTTCCATTGACAACGTTGGAGGAGGATTTATGCCATTCCTGTTTTTCATTAAAGAACTCTGTTTTCTGTTAAAACCGCTTTTGGGTCTTCACTCAAGTACATAACACTACTTATCAAAGTGCAGCTGCCATTCTTTTCATAGCTCCCTTCGTTTTATCACAGGAGACAGTTTTATGACTAATCACTGTATTCTTTACCAGAAGGTTGGCTGGACCTCGTTAAAGTCACCTAAATCACACCATTACGCTCCTTTTGTTTACGAAGCCCTGCTCCACAGACCTCCGACTTACCTGACATCACTGTTAAGATTTCAAATCATAAGTTACAAAAACCCGTTCACAGGGTTGGAGACTGGAGACTCCTTTGGTGTCTAGAGAGTTAGATAGATCAGCCGTTGGCTTCCTTGCGCCTTGCGTGTGGAATGATCTACAATGCATTTTAAAATGGGAGGAATTGGTGCTTCTAGGGCATTTCAGACGCTTGTTAGGGGATCTTTATACTGGAAAAGGTGTCTGTTTTTTTATGATTGTGTTTTGCTTTTCGTGTATTGTTGTGTATAATAACCTGTATTCTATTGTGTATATGAATGTACTTCTTGATGTGTATTGTGGTGCTATACAGGGCTTATCTGGAAAAGAGACCTTGGTCTCAGCATTGACTCCCTGTCAAAAAAAACAATTCAGAGTCTTGTAAAAGGTGGTCTGTAGAAGCTGTGTGTTGGAGGGCTAATTAGGCTATGCTACCCAGCTGCCTGCCTACAGAGAATATTTTTTAAGTTGTCCCAGAGTTTGAAGTCTGTTCAGCCTCCAGACCACAGGAACACAGGAACACTGGCTGGCAAGGCATCCAGAGCTTGTCATGACGTCTGTCTCGGTCCGCCTCTGGACTAGACTCACAGTGGTGGGTGAGGTGAAGGTCACAGGCTCAGCCCATTGCTTCCTGTCAATCTGAACTATCCAAGCTGCTATACTTTACAGCATCGTTCAGTGTGGCCTGTGTGTCTGCCTTGCTGCTGGTGGGCCATGAGTTTTTCCTGACCTCGTGACACAACCGTAAAAAACTCTGGACCCCAGATTATAGCCTATTTCCATGGTCAGCAAAATGGTCCTATCTAAATAATATGGCTGGCATTTGGCCATGACGATCAAGAAACTAGTCTTAGATCAGTAGTTATAATTCAGAGGGACCTCTGTATTTCTGTATGGGTGGCAGGCGGCATATTGGTTAAGACCGTTGGGCCAGTAACCAAAAGTCTGCTGGTTCGTATCCCCTAGCCCACTTGGTGAAAAATCTGTCGATGTACACTTGAGCAAGGCACTTAACCCTAATAGCTCCTATAAGTTGCTCTGGATAAGAGCGTCTGTGAAATGTGGAACTACTCTTGAAAGAAGGATTTCACTACGACCTTTGAAATGTATAAAATACTCATGTGTACTGTAGTCTACTTATGAAACAAAGGAGATGAGCAAAGTTGTGACAAAATATTATGTACCTTGCATGTTGTAACTTACAAGAGCAGTAGTTAGCGATACACACGTGTCCTTACTTTGTGTGTAACTCAGACTGTTTATGAGACATCTCTCTAATTTCAGAAGAGTAATTAGCTAGTATTTTACAGTTTCACTAATCAAACACAAATGGAGGTATGGCAAGTAGGAGAGCTGTTGGTTGGTCCACTGGCGTTATAAAATCAACTGGGGTTCCATGTGTTACTACTGTTTGGGACTTCCACGCATTTCCCATACTCATGCTTTCCAACGCTGCTTGTGCTCTCTTTTGATAGGTTACTTCACAAATGCAAAGGAGATTTACGATAGGACGCCGCACATGATGTTACCGCATACCATTGACTTTATTAAAAGTGTATCGCATAAAATAAAATCTGGATTATTTTGAAGGGTAAGGTTCTGCTCATAAACTCTGCTGGGATTATTCTCTGCCACACATGTGTGTATAGAATGTGAGTTATTTAGTCGTGTTCTCTTTTCTAACTGAAATTCAAATCAAATTGAGGTTAAGAATAAACGTTGAAGGCGAGGCACAATGACTTGACTGGACATCACGTTCAAAGTCGTCTTTTGTATTTTATTTCCACAGACATTCTATGCTAGTGACATTGTATTTCATACTATTCATCACTGAATAAAATAAGACTTCATGTTGCATTCAGTTGTTGCTAGATCTGATAATTAATACTCTTCTATTTACAAAAAAAAAAATCCTTCTTTAGAATTCACCTTTTACAGTGTTGCATTTTCTGAAAATACCAATAGGAACGTTTTATTTTCACATTATTAATTGTGGTTGGTACAAAATATGCAAGTTAAGAACTCTCAAGTTTGATTTCATAGCAGTTGCACTCTGGGGTAAGGGTAGGGGATCTGGGAATTGGGTTCAGGGGGTATTTACAATGGATACAACTCGTGTCATGTGATCTGGTGCGGCGCTTCAAGCATTTCCATGAGGAACGTGTCTATGGGCGTATCTCCGATCAGCTTGAAGAAGAAGAGGTGCTCCAGACACTTGAGGCCGATGGAGCGCAGTGCAGGCAGACGCAGCAACAGCTTGGCAAATCTGACCAGGAGAGGAGATAAAAGATAACATTACTCTAGTCTGGGGTGTCATTTCAGAGCCTATTCATGATTTTTAATGGTACACACAAACCATAAAGATGAATTTTGACATATCATCTTAAAGTCTTAAAGTGGAGAAGGAATATGAAGAAATTAGAGCCTCTATTTAGTTTCTTTCAACCAATGGAGGCTGCTGAGGGGAGAACGGCTCATAAAAATGGCCTGAAATGGAGAAAAGGAATGGCATCAAACACCTGGAAACCATGTGTTGGATCTATTTGATACCATTCCACTAATTCCGCTCCGGTCATTACCACAAGCCCGTTCTCCCCCAATTAAGGTGCCTCCAACCTCCTGTGCTTTCAACAGCTGCATCGGAAGAGCCTTTGAGTGAGACATGTGATACTGCTGAATGGCTGGACATTAGCATGCATGATCGAGCGTGAAAGGAACAGACACTAAAATAAGCTGACGGCGTGAGACTGACCTGCCAGGCTGCTCTGGGTATCTATGTTTAGTGTAGGACTCCAGCGAGGCGTACACCTTCTCTCTCAGGGCCTCCACCTCTATAGGATTAGACAGGCCCTTGGCATCTGGAAGCAGAGAACATTCATAGACAGGAACTTACTCTTGTGCACACAGTCTATGTCAAACACGGTTGAAATGATGTTGGGGGAAAAAAACGGATTGGCCTATTGAATATCGTGACTGCTCAAATGAACGAGGGTGACCACTCTCCTCTTCCTCTCCGGAATGAGCCTCCTCTGTTGTATTCCTCGTTGATTGTAGTTACCTGGATTGAAGAGGACGATGGCTCGGAGGCAGCCCAGCTCAGTCTTGTCCATCTGCATGTCTTTCATCTTAGACACCAGCTCCGTCAGCACTCTGGAGACCACAACACGGGAAGAAAAGACCATGTCATAGGAAAAAAAACACTATTTGTCATAGGAAAAAAAACACTATTCAGTACAGACATGTCTACTGCTGTAGAAATACCAGGGCTAGATTTTTAACCGTGTTACAGAAGATGACGCTATAGTGTCGGCTATGCATTGCGGTCTATGGTATCCATATTCCAAACGTCAAGGAGTAACACTGTTGACAAAGGTATTTTTCTCGGACCTGTCAAAGATGGAGCCCACTCCTGCGCTGTGGGCGCTGCTGCGGTGGACGTGGAGGCCCGTGGCCAGGAGGATCCCGTCCTTCACTGTCACAGAGCGATGGGAGAACGAGGCGATGAGCAGCTCATTCCAGCCTGACAGAGAGAGATGCACAGTGGTTAACTGGTGAGTTTAACTTGGATTGTGACTAGAACAATGTACTCGTCCAGAGTGGTGAGGGTGTGTCTGTGTAATAGTAGGTAATGGGTGAAGACGCTAATGAAACATACTGTACTGTTTTACCGCCACAAGTAAAGCACTATGGGAAGTGAACATGCATGCTGATCTGGTTGGTGAGCTGTGCTGTAGCTGGAGTCTACCTGCTCGTAATAAGATGACCTGGTCGTCCAGGGGCAACTCAGAGAAGTGGGGGATCCTTTTGGCCCACTCCACCAGGGTGAATAGCTGCTTGTCTGCTGCCTGGCAGATGTTGGTGACCGGGTCGTTCGTCTGTCGGATAGACAGACAAAGACACACACATGTAACATTCAGTAAATCGACTATGAAAGAGGAAACGGAGTATAGATGGAACAAATGTTCTTTGAAAACATTTACTTCATATGTGCTTTCGAACGGGTTTTTCTGCTAAGCGACATATCGGTCACACTTGTTTCATACCGAAAAGCCCTATGTCCAGAGCCACGTGTTTAAAGAGTAGTATGATCCATTTATATGACACTCTACAACATTCTATGGCAGCCATGTTAGCTCCCGTGAATTAATATAACTGGGAAGTGGAATACAAGAATGGTAAATGCAAATACTGATATTGTATCATATAATAGCACTCGGAGCTTTCCAATTAAATACAAATGTAGAA